>NC_060284.1:34619427-34696522 GCF_021613505.1 Equus quagga
AGCTCTGACAAGCCCCCAGCGTCAAAGGCGTTAGATCTGCGTGCTGCACCAGCCATGTCGGTTCCGCATTGTTCTGCAGCGCTTTGCAGAGTTCACAGCCAAGGGTGAGCAGGGAATGCCACCTCCCCACCCCTCCACCACTTCCTCATTCAGACCCCGCCACCTTTAGTGTGCCGACCACCTTTTGATCTCCAGGGTTGCCTTTGTGTCCCCGCCTGTGCTCCAGCTTCCGGGAGCCCCTTTCTGTTGAGACATTCACAGCCGGAGCTCCTGCACCGCGGGGCTTTGCAGAGAAAGGCGGAGGGGCCAGCCCTCAACTCAGCGCTGAACGCTGGGGCGGTGAGGGAGATGAGAGCAACAAAGCCTCCCCCACTTTTCCTTTTCTTACTCCCTGGCACTTGCATATCCGTCCTTTTCACTGAGTCACACTCACATCAGGAAATCCGAGAGTGGTGCGGTGAGCACAGAATGACTTGGGGTTTTGCATTTGTCTTAGCTGTTCCCCAAAGAGAAATATTTAACTCTGGGAAGGAATGAACACGTCAGGGGCCTTATTATGGTGTTCGCGCTATTAAGCGGTTTAGAAACTTCCCTGCAATCGTGTTCTGTAAATTTCATCCCAAAACAAATGAAAAGATTGCATCTTCCAAAATAGTATAATTCAAAATAGTGAGGCGTCATTATTTTTTTGACAACTTTTTAACGGTAATTTTAGGTTTACAACAAAATAGGAGGAAGATACAGTTTTCACATACCCCCCATCCCCACACATGCACAGCCTCCCCCATTATCAACGTCTGTCTCTGGAGTGGTACATTTATTTATCAAGGATGAACCTACATTGACACATCATTATCACCCAAAGTCCATAGTTTACATTCCAGTTCACTCTTGGTGCCATACATTGTATGAGTTTACGCAAACAGGTAACGACATCTATCCCCCACTGTGGTATCATACAGAGTAGTTTCAGTGCCCTAAAAATCCTCTGTGCTCTGCTTATCCATCCCTCCCTCCCCCCCCAACCCCTGGCAAACATGAATCTTTTTATTGTCCATAGTTTTGCTTTTTCCAGAATGTCATATAGGTGGAGTCATATCCTATGTAGCTTTTTCAGATTGGCTTCTCTCACTTAGTAATACGCATTTAAGGGTCCTTCATGTCTTTGCATCGTAGTTCTAGGCATCTCCTACTTTTGGGGGGAGCAGGGAAGGGAACTGTGTAAGGATCTGTACTAGGAAACAAATGCCTATAGATGTAGGAGAGACATATTTTCTAATATGAAGAATATACACAGACACTGTTCCTCAGTTTACGTGGAGGTCCGTATATATCTATTCTAAACAACAAATTCAAATGGAAAACGCTCCACTCCTCCCCATGAGCGGAAGAAGGAGAGGAAAAAGAAGGGGGCAATCATTTAAAGCATGGTTTTATGATGACAGATTTAATGCCATGAAATCATATGGTGTTTTGCTCCTTAGGGCCAAGTTGTCTCCAGTTTGCAGTGAATATATACTTAAATGATGGTGTGTGACTGCAGAGTTGTTATCTTGACTTTAGAATAACAAGAAAGAAAATAGAGAAGCTGCACAGGCACTCCACAGCTGTTCTTGATTTGTCGTTATGATAAAATTAAGTTTTTTTGTTTGTTCTTTGGTTTTTGCCAGTCCCTGACAAAGATTCTCTCCTTGACCAAACTTTAATCAGGCTCCTCTGAGCTCTTTTTCAATTAGGCTTGACTTTTGTACTTCCCTGTTTATCTCTGCATTGTCCAATTTTAGCAAGAATTCTAAGTAGATTTAACCAGAGTCCCCCACCCTAGATATCTAATCACCCTTAATATCTAATGAAACTCCTCATGCTCCATCCCCTCCAGGCGGTGTCTGATCACCTTGTCCTGCCTTCAATAAGAATCCTGTTAGGTGGGTTTAGCCAGGATGCCCCCTCACCCCTCATGGGTCCTCTTAGTACTTTTCTATCCACTGACCCCTACCCTGCTCTTTGGCTATAAATTCCCACTTTTCCTTGTTGCATTTGGAGTTGAGCCCAATCTCTCTCCCCCACTGCAAGACCCCGTTGCAGTGGTCCCTACATCTACTGTGATGGCTCCCCTCGAATAAAGTCTGCCTTACAGTTCTTCAACAAGGGTCATGAATACTTTTTTTTTTAACATCCCTCACAATGGACTAAAATTCTGAAGCTGCTCCATCATTTTCTGAATAACAGGGGAACTGGTCTCTCTCCTCCGATTTTATTTTCATTTCTACAAAATTGCAGATTAATATCCTTTCCTTCCACCTCATGCCGATGAACCAACGTCTACTGCTGTATCCCCAGAAGAGGATTGACAGAGAGTAGGAGCTCCAGCAATGTTGCTGAATAAATAAGCAACTCCAACATTTGTGCTCTCTCTACCAGACTGACTTCCTTTGGCATCTGGGCGCTTCTCACATCGCAACAGCCTTTCCGGCTAGGGGCAGGGGCTGACCCTCCTTGCTAATCACCCAGAGGTTAAACCTCCTCTTGGGAATCAGGAGATTGTATTGCTTGCTCAAGACCCAGATGGCTTGTGTTGTGCAGCTCTCACCAGAGGTCCCTGTTGTCCCTTCTCCTGTCAAAATCCCTGGGGGATACCCTGGCTGGTCCACCCCCAGCTCCTCTCCCTGCCTGACCCGTTGCAGGCTATATGCCTGGGATCTCCTTGCTCCTGTTGAAGTGGAGAAGACATGGCTGCCGTGGACTGGCTGGGGCTGGGGAGAAAAGCCAGATGAAGCTTCACTTGACTGACCAGAGGTAGGAAGGTTGTCTGGCAATGGCAGCATCCGAAATCCGTTTGTTGGCATTACATGCCTTTTACTTAGATCTTTGAATGTTCCCAGTGGTCTCATTCAGATTACTCTTAGAATATCTTTAAATCGTTGTGTTTCAAGTGTCCCGGGCCCTGTGACACAAACATCTGGGTTTGGGGGGTGGACTTGCTTACGTCTAGGACTGTGCTGGGGTTTCAGGGTAACACCCTCCCTGTTTGCTCTGTCCTGCAGCCCAGCCAAGGTCACTGAGCCTCCACCTGAACCAATATTTCAGCTCGGCCTGAAATTCTAAGGACATCTTTACTGCACAAGGTCAGCCTCTGTTGGTTTCCCTTTTACTTTATAAGACTCTGAGACCCAGGTGTAGGAACTAGATTCTTGCCTCATTTTTTGCGTCCAAGCTCTGCTTATATCCCCATTCTGGTAACTGAGTCCTGGTCTTGTCTCCCACAGAGTCTGAGCCCCTGACTTCATTCCCTGCTCGGGACCCTCGGCCCTTCAGGAATTTTTTGGTCAACTTCTCTTGCCCGCCTCCTGCCCCTGTATCCTGGGACCAGAGTCTTGCTCCGAATGCTGGGTTCTGCTCAGGGCGCCTGCTCCCAGGTGCTCCTGAGACAAAATGCTGCCCCGCTTACTTGGTCCTCTGGGGCAGTGCTCCACTGCCCGTCTCCCTGTTGGGTGCACCTGGGCTTCATGACATCAACACTGCAGGTTCATGCTGCTTCCTAGGACTGACTCACCCAGAGAGATTTCTGTGTCTTCAGGTCCCAGCTGTCCCAGGTTTGGCCCATCGCTTCAGTCTTACCCCTTCCCACCTTCTTCACACAACCTCAAGAGTGACTTGCCAAAAACAGACATTTGATCCTATCACTGTTTGGCTTAAAACCCTTCCTGGGCCCCTCCTTGCCTTCGGCATAACATTCCCATTCCGTGTGGTAGTAGCACCTCAGCCGACTGTGGTGGGGTGTAGTTTCGTATTGTGGCTAAAAGTGTAGACCCTAGAGTCAGGCTGCCCGCATGCAGACACTGCCTGTGTCACATATGAGCTGTGTGACCTTGCTCTCTGAGCCTCAGTTTCCTTATCTGTAAAACGGGGATAAGATATTTATTCATTGAGTTTATTCATGAGGGTTTTTTGTTTTTTTAAGGATTGGCACCTGAGCTAACAACTGTTGCCAATTGTTTTTTTTTTTTTCTTCTTTATCTCCCCAAACCCCCCCTGTACACAGTTGTATATCTTATTTGCAGGTCCTTCTAGTTGTGGGATGTGGGACGCCGCCTCAACGTGGCCTGATGAGCAGTGCCATGTCCGCGCCCAGGATCCGAACCCTGGGCCGCCGCAGTGGAGTGCGGGAACTTAACCACTCGGCCACAGAGCCGGCCCCTATTCATGAGGATTAAATGAGTTAATATACCTAAAGCATTTAGAACAGAATTTGGCACATGATAAGCATTATGTAAGTGTTATTATTTTTCAAGATTGAGTCTATAGCCATCCACTTTTACCAGATATGGCATCCAGACTGAACCACAAAATTCCCCTTGAACATGTCCTTTTTCATGTTTATATCTGTATAAGTGCTGTTCCCCTGCATGAAATACTTTTCTCATTTCTTCTAGCCTAACTTTTACTTGTATTTCAAAACCCAGGAGGATTTCACCTCAGGAGATGCCCTCCTTTGCCTCCCATATGATTTAGATGAATCTACCATAGTGCACAAGCAACATCTATCATCACACTTATGCTGTCTTTTAACCTGTGATTTGCATATTGCTTCCCTTGCAAGACTGGAAACATCTTCAAGGGAAGGGATGCTTCTCAGTGTTTGCATCTCCAGCGCCTAGGGCAGCGTTTGCAGAGAGCAAATGCTCAGTGTATGAATCCCATTGCTTGTGAAGCTGTGATTATGACCCTGGTCTCCTTGGCTATCACAGGAACCAAGCCCCACTCTGCTTTGGTGTAAGCCCAGAGTAGTTCAAGCCAAGGGCGCTCCGACGTGGACTCAGTCCCTGGCCGGTGATGACTCATTGCTGGGGCTTTCCCTTCCAGGGATTCATCTCCCTTCCAGGGATTCATCTGATAGACGGGAGCTCCTAGAACTCCTTACCTCCCATTGGATGCGTGATTCCAGCACTGTCACCAACCTCGAAGGGGAGATGCTCTAGCCTGGGGACAAAGAGCTGAACAAAGACTTTCTCGCTGCAGAATGTGTGACAGTGACATATGAGAAATATATATTTGATCTCCACCTCTAGTTCCTGACATAGAGCTCCTAAAACCCTTGTAATTTCCTGAGTGACAGGGGTGAGAGGAGCATATTTTGTTATAATTGGTCTTTAGTCCCTGGTTCCTGATACCAGACAGAGCTTCTAAGACTTTGGAATCTCCAGAGTGGTCAGAGTGTCTTTTTGTATGTTGATGAGATGACTGGTCCAGGGGCTGGAAGGCAGCTTCAGGATAGGGGGCTGGTTGCCAGAGGAACCAGCCGTGTGATTAGAAGGTTGGAAATTGCAGCCCTCCTCTGCCGACCTCCAGGGAAAAAGGAGGGGCTGGAGACTAAGTTCAATCACCAATCACCAGTGATTTAATCAACCCTGTCTATGTAATGCTCCCTCCTTAAAAACCCTGAAAGGAGTTTGGAGGACTCCCAGGTTGGTGAAGACATCAGGGTACTGGGAGCGCCGTGTGCCTGGAGAAGGCAGGGAATCTTTGCTCCCCTTCCCACATACCTTGCTTTGTGTCTGTCTTCCATTTGACTGATCCTGAGTTTATAGCCTTTATAATAAACTGGTAATAGGAAGTACAGTGTTCCTCTGAGTTCTGTGAGCTGTTCTAGCAAATCACTGAACCTCAGGAAGGGGCTGTGGGAACCTCTGGTTTATAGCTATTTGGTCAGAAGTGTGGGAGGCCTTGACTTGCAATTGGTGTCTGAAGTGGGGAGGGCAGTCTTGCGGGACTGAGCCCTTAGCCTGTGGGCCCTGCACTAACTCTGGGTTGTTAGTGTCCGATTTGAGTTGTAGGATACCCACTTGGCGTCTGGAGAGCTGGAGAACTGGTCTGTGTGGGAAAACTCGCTCAGATTTGGTGAGTAGTGAGTAGAGGAACAGTTCTCCTTTTAGTGACCATGATTGACACGTTTTTGAGAGATCCTCAGAGAGTCAAAGAAGAAATACCCTGACTAGCAGAGATTTCTAGTTACCAAAAAGTATCTATTTCCCCCTTTACTTAGGAGCAGTAATTTATTCAGAGTAGCCATGAGTCCAACCTAAAGACCGCATTTTCCATATACCTTCCATATACCAGCAACTGAGTGCGGCCATATGAGTAGATTCTGGCCAATGAGAAATGTTGGTTGATGCCTCTGGCAAGTGTTTGTAGAAGGAGAAGAATGTACCCTTCTTCCTGCATCCAGTTGTTTGGAAAGTGGTTGCGATAGCTGCAGCTATAACAGCCATTGTGGGCCATGAGGCTGAGGCCGTCAGCCTAGAAGTGGAACAGAAAGCTGAAAGGAGCTGGGTCCTTGACTGCCGTAAAGCCACCACAGCAGCCCTGGCTTGCCAATCTCTGGCTTTTGCCAGGGGTCTTTTTGATTTTCTGTTTCATGCAGCTAAACCTAGTCCGACTGTTCTGATGTATAATTTGTTCTTGTCCTAGCAGGAGCAGGTGGAAAACTTCTGGGTAATTTTGGACCATGTCTCAAAATCAAGCCTCCAATGGACTTTCGAGGCTGCTCTGAGAGTCTGTAGATTTCCAGCGTGTGGAAACTTTTGACAATCTCCCGTCTTTGACTGTGTATACCCTCCTACTTCCTGCTCCTGCTCCTGTGTGATTCCTGACCTCTCCCTCAGCTCTCTGGTTTCTTCTGGCCTTCATTCGGATTTGACCCCCTGCTTGGTGACAGACCCACTGGCCAGCCTGTTTCCCCACCAAACCCCAAGGCTCCCATCCTGCCTCACTGATCGTGTAACAACTCTGAGATACACTCTCTCACAAGTAGAAACAGCAGAAGGAGTGGGAGACAGACTCTCTGAAGCTCTGCTGATAGTAATCTCTTTTTCTCCACGAGCCCACAGGACCTGCATTTTCACATGAGCTCAGTATACCTGAGGTCACCATGTCCCACCTCTCAGATGGACACTTTCTGTGCTGGGTGAGCCCCCAGGGACTGCCAGCCGTTTAGAGCCTACTGTGGAAGGCTGGGGGTTACTATTTCATGTTGGCCAGCTGATTTATGAGGGAAGCCATTTTGCAGCAGTCTGAAAGAGGCCATAAATTGAGGGAAAGCCACGGCCACCTGGCCTTGCACTCCGTCAGCGTGATCACTGGCAGCTGGGCCTCACCCTTGGGATGTTTCTTTCCCACTGCTAACCTTAATCACCAGCTTAATTAGACTCTCTTAGAGATGATTACATCTTTCTCTGATGAGAACATATTCCATCAGGCTGAGGGCGGAACACCCTGCTCTGGCTGCTTCCCATGGGACGGCCCTGGTGCACAAGGTTACAATGGCCTCATTAGACCTCACACAGGGAATTTACGGGTTGAGAAACGTGTTTTTCACAACATGTTCCCACATCCAGGGTTGTGTTTTAATTAACCTTCAATCTCAGGCAAATATGTGACCGCCCACTTGAAGGGTATCGGTTTCCTTTTTTGGCAGAAATTCAGGGGCCCCCTTTCAAGCTGGCCAGTGTTTCTCAATCTGGGTCCTTGGGAGATGGCCAAATGGCAGCAGCAAGCCTTCTAGCTGCTCACACAAAGGTGGCACCAATTGCTATTGTTTCTATGACAACTGATGGCTTTTTTTTTTTTCTTTTTCATTTCCTAAAAGCTGCCTGTGTGATGGACGGCAGTGTGTGGAAGAAATTTGTGAGGCAGTGACTAGCCGGTGGATTGCTGAAGCAAAAGGACGCCGTGATTCCATCGTCTCTCCTGGTCCTGGCTCTTTGTCTCTGCGGTTCCGTTCCCGTGTTTGTTATGCAAGTCACATAGGAGTAGGAATAATAGCTGCAAGGCTGAACGGAGAGAGACCCCCGCAATTTGTATGCAATCTCATTTGAACCCTTGGATTTTGGAAGGCAGTTTTGCTGCTTTTTTTTTTTTAAACTCTGCTGTTCAGCTTCTTGTGCTTAATGAGGCCTTTCAGAAGGGAAAACTAGCAAACAACAAAACAAGAGTTCTACCCTTTAAGCAATTGCTTTCTAAATTCTCTATCAGAATACAGTTGCACTATGAAGGTAAGGTAGGGATCTCTATATTTGTAATCTACAATGGCTGCATCACACAAACCAGTCTCCGTGTGGCTGCTCTAACAGCCAAGGCGTTTAACATCCCATTTCATTAAATGAGGAAACTGTAGGAAAAATTAACTTTCTGAGGATAATAATTACCTAATTAGTTAAATAGCTCTGGTGCGTTGTTCCCAATCTGAGGGCCAAATATCTTTGGAAGGACCTTAACATCAATGCAAAGTATGACAAATCTATCAGAAGACCAGGATTGTCCACAGTCTGAGTAAATACAATGGCTCCCACAGATTGGTAATTTTATTTTTCAACTGTGTGTGTGTAGACGCTGTTCCATGTAGTAAAATGCAAATTCATTCTAAAAAACAGCTGTATAAGCAGAAGCTTTTGTCGTTATTTTCTCAGTGAGCTGACACAAAACAAGCGCTTGCCTTAATGGGAGAGGGCTGTTGGCATTTTTAATATTAGATGCGGGTTCTCATAGGCAAAGTGTTTTGAGAACTCCTCTGTCTAGTTTTCCCAGCTGGGTAGAGAAGTTCCAAGAACATTTTGGAGGCTGGGGCCTCAGACATCTGAAGAGGTGTTTACAGGTTGCATTAGTTGTCTGGGCAGTTACAGAGATCATTCTATAGAGAGATTTAGGTACAGAAAGGTTGAGTCCTGGGTTCAAGGTCACACAGCCAGAGGAGTCTTGCCTCTGGTTCTGGACCATCAGCATGTGATGTAAACGCTTGGAGGAGGGGGAGAAAGAACACAGAACTTGACGGGGCTTGCCTTAAACCATCTCTCTGAGTCCTTCTAACTTTCACTTTCTGAGGCTGTATCTTGTAGTGCAAAGTTGCTTGCAACTGTCTAAACTGACTATTTTGTAAGCTGAGAGGGCAGGAATAATAGCGAAGTTACCCAGGCAAGTGGCATCTGAACGTGGCTGGAGAACTTGTGGCTTGAGAACTCTCTGGGGAGTTTCATTCCATCGCAGTATGCTGGGGGTCTGCTCAGAAGGAGACTGCATGACTTTCAGAACCCCCGAAGTCCACCTTTGTGGCTTTATTTCTCTTGGTTCCACTTCTCGGGCCCTTCCATACATCTACTTAAAGGATCTGGTCTTCAGGTTCTTTCTTGCTCAGTTTCCTCCAACCACCACTAAACTGGGACATACAGCAGATGGCAAGATGGATTTAGGAGACACTGTGTGTCCAAATTATGGCTCTGCCACGAATTAGATGTGTGATGTCTCTATGCCTCCGTTTTCTTTTGAAAAAAAGTAAAAGATAAAACCTACCTAGTAAGTTTTGAAGTATAAACGAGTTAGTGGAGGGAATGCCCTGAGTCGATTGGGGCCACATATAGGTACTCAGTCAATGAGTGACTTGTAATTACTCAGACTGCCCTTCTTGGTCTGTAAACATTCAACCTATGCACTTTCATTGAGATTTTCCTGAAGCATCTTTACAATTGTGAAGCCTTCCCAGCTCATTCTAGTCTACAGTGTCTCTTCCTGTTCTGAACTCTCTCATCTACTTATTTAACAATTGATCTTGCAATGTTTTATGATATTTTTGTGTGCACAAAACTTTTAATTATATCTTTTGTTAGAAATAACTTTTCTGTGGAATTCCCTCTGTTTGCCTGTGAGATTTTGAGACTATGTGACTATGGCTTATATATCCTTTAGTCTCCAGTGTCCTGCACTGTGACAGTTTCTTGGTAAGCATGTCAATAAGAGCTGTTTGAGTTAATAAACGCATTTCTAGTGTTGACTGTTTTCCTGAACGTGGCGTGAAGGGATCCTGTTTGGGACATGTGGATGGTCGTCTGGGCAGGTTTTAAGGTATCAGTTAGAAGGTATTGCTACTCAAAATCTAAGCTCATGGTTATGAGAGAATTGATAGAACTGTGAATACTGAGCCTGCTTGCATCCTGGCCCCCCACCAGGGCCATTGAACATTTCACATTAGTAATAACTTCCTTGCAGGGTACTGTGGGCTCCCCATGAATAGTTAATTAGGGGGAGCAGGTTCATTACTGCAAAGTGGTTGAGTTCGGAACAAGCTAAATAAGAAGATTAAAATCATTTCAGAGGAAACATTTCATGGGATATTAATACATTGCTGTAAATAATGAAAGATAATGAGAGCATTAAATCCTAGCAACAATATATCAAGTGCAAGGGAACTAATTTGTAAATGAGTGCTTTGCTTCTCTCTGAGACGCATTTTCATTTGCTGGAAGAAATGCTGAGAATGGCCACCAAGGAGGCATCTTTGGTAAGATTTGCGTGCAGCATTTAATAGCTGAGTGGTCATGGGCTCTTTGCAATGTTTGGGCTTGGATTCTTTAGCAGTGAAAAATAAATACCCTGGGGGGAGCAAAGACAAGTGGTTTTTTAAAAAAGAATTAATAACATTTCCTTAATAGAGATGAGAATTTCACTGGGTGCTTTCTCATAGCATATTTTTATGTCATTCCCAGGAGTGGATTCCAAATACAGGGATTTTACTGGCATCCATAGATGGGTGGGTGTGGGACAGAGGAGGCACTGGTGGTGGCAGTTCTCTAGGATCTAGCTTACCATTTCCCTTTCTGTGACATGGTGGTACCAAGAATGGGACGGATGTTTAGGAGAGGAACTGAGAGGGAGACACATGAGGCTGCAGATTCTTTTCACTTGCCTCTGATTTGCTCCAGAAATATCCCACTGTGAAAGCAGGAAGAAGGGAATAGGGATTCAGAAGGGCTAGTGGAGAGACAAGAAGAAATCCCTCTTGCTCCTTGTGCCTGGGCTTTGACTGTACTCCATCCTGAGAGTGTACAGGCTGGTCTCTGGAGGCTGTCAAAAGAACAAGCCAGGTTTTGTGAAATCTAGTGTTGGTGGGTAAGCGGAGGTTTGAGCTTCCTTTGACATTTACCTTTCTTCCTTTTTTATTGACCTCAAATTTGAGTTAAATTAACATTACTTAACCTAGTCCAGTTCTTTGCTCTCCTTGCTAAATATCCCACAACATCTCCTTGAATTTCATGGAAAAAGACCTGGAGATGCAAAGGTAGATCAGTGATTTACTAGGGCAGAACCAAGAATAGAATACAAAACCAGGGATGAGCAGTTACTTGCTTTAACTGTTATCTGTTCTCTGTTATCAGTAAGAGCTTATTATGTTGCTAGGATACATTCTGGTCACTGTTGAAGGGCATTGTTCTACATACAATGAAGACACTTGGCTTGATTCACTGCCTTGGAGTCTTAATAGTCATATTATTTCTTTCCCCAATTCACAAAATTTTCTAATTCATCATGAGTGTTTTAGTCAATTAGTACAAATTAGAAAGGTCCTATAGACTACAGATTTCCTGCAGGACCCTCTTTGGTGATTACAAATCCAGTTTCACTAAATCTTGGCAAGGATAAAGCAATTATCTCAAGTTCACAGAAGACTTCACATTTCTCTCATTTTTTCCTATATTGTCCAGTAAATTCAGTATTATTATTTGAATGTCAGATTACATCTTTTGAATTATACACACCTCAATAAGCAAAGATAAACTTAGAAATTTAGTAGAGTCTTTTTCTAAAGAATCAGCTCACCAACTCTCTAAACCTTTCTTCTGCATCTTAAACACCAAGGAACAAGAATCGGGACAGGAGCACTTCCAAAAGCAACACTGCATTTTTTTTTTCTTGCACAGAAATTCTAATGCTGATCTATTCTGCAATCGGATTTCATTGGAGTCTAAGGCAACTTGATTTATGATCCGTTAAAAAATAGTATTAAATATTTTCTTTCTACCTTTTTGTTAAGTGATGAACAGTAGGCAGATTTTTTTCTCTCCCTGTAAAGAGTAAAGACAGAATGTCCCAAGTCTATAAAATCATTTGTACCATTTAGAATCCAAAATGTGAAAGGTTCAACATAATTAACACAGAGTAACAGTTTGCTTCACAGCTTTTTTGAGATTGACGCATCATAGACAGTTGTACTGCTCCTCAGTTTAGTAACATTAATAAATAAGTGCTTGTAATTTAACAGTAATTATGAATCCCTCCATGTGTGATTTTCTAATGAAGTCAAAGAAATCTGGAGTTGGAAGGCGTTCTTTAGTTCTTAATTAGGAAACTAGCAGCAAGTTTAAGGTCTTAATTTTCATTTAATTCTTCTCATTGTATTGCTCTTATGTAATGGTTTGATAAAGTCATTGCAGTTAGAGAATGCAGAGTTTGACAGCACAGTACTTGGAACTATGAAATCCTTTTCTCTGCTGCTTTCAGAAGCACTGCTATTAATCATGTAATATATTTGTGCTTGGCAGAAATAAAATGCTTGAGATCCTTGGATAGAAAGTGCTGTAGAAAATGATCACACACTATTCTTCCACAGACTTCGTGAGGAAGATGTGATAAATATTATTGGACTCATTTTACGTCTAGAGGTATTTGACAATGTAACTGACTTACCCAAAGCCACATTGTAAGATAGGAAAAGAACTTAGGTGTTGGTTCTTGACACCCCCAAAAGACCACTAAAATTACCTATTGATCAAACTAAGCTGAGTTTATTACTTACTGAAATAGAGAGAACATCCTCTTGATAATGTCTAGAATAGCAGAAGAGAAAGGTCAGAGGCAGGAATTTATAGGGTTTGGAGGTCTGGTTGAAAGTAGATGGAATTTTAATGTGGGGATCGGCTTAAGATCTGGCAAAGTTACCTTAGTAAGAAAAAGAAAGAAAGAAAGAAATATCATGTGTAATGAAGATGACATGTCGAAAGCAAAACTTTAACTGGATTTCTTGATCTTGGAGTAGGAAAGTATTTCTTAAACAAAACAAAAAGTATAAATTATAAAGAAAAAGATTAATAAATTAGTTTCATAATATTAAAATCTCATAGAGAAGGAAAAGATATTTGTAACACATATAACAAAAAAATTAATGTCCAGAGTATTTAAGTAACTCTTATGAATTAATACTTTAAAAAGTAAATAAGGTGATATGAAATATTAATATAATATATCCTTAAGTAAAAATTTCTACTTGCCAACAGAATTACTTTCAAGATTTCTTGTGGATAATTAGAAGAACATAAAAATTACTTTCAGATAATAGAATGTTTATAGTAAAATGGCTGAAAGTTCTAAAGTATCTACCTCATTATTTTTGTGTAGTCTTTAATGATATCTATGGTATAGAGCTATTTCCAGTACAACAGGGATGTGTCCCACAAGTGTAGATATAACAGATGCAAATTTATTCTTAACTGTATAGATGAAGCATCCTGACAAATAATCTTATGCCAACTGCTGGATGCAAAATTAAACTTATTGATTATAGGCACCACATATTGACTACTTACTGTGTGCCATGCACTTTACGGATATTGTTTCAGTGAAGTCTCACAACAATCCTGTGACATATGTACTATTATTATTATTACAAAAGGGGAAACTGAGTTCTGTACTAGTTAATCAGCTTTCTCCCAAACCACGCAGTTAGTAAATGGCAGGGCCAACTTGATCCCAGGACTGTGTGCCTCCAAAGCCCGCTCGTGACCATTATAATATACCATACTACTTCCCATTTTTTTTGTTTTAGTGATTGCCAGGTAAATGCACGCATGAAGAATGTCTCTCAATCATTGTTACATTTTCTTAATCACAGATTTTTCTCAATCATTACACTATTTTAAAAGATGAATGGCCTTAGTCCTGGAAGCAAACAAAATATAGTCATAAGGTCCTTGACATTTGGTCCTGTCCAACATGGCCATGAGCATATTTGGTCCTTGATATCTGGTCATATTTGGTCCTAACCCAAGTGTCCGTGAAGACATTTAGTCCACACCAAAAGGTCCTTGGTATTTGGTCATATTTGGTCCTGTCCAAAACGTCCATGGAGACATTTGATTCACGCCAAAATGTCCTTGATATTTAGTCCTGTACAAAACCATTTGCATGGACCAAAAATACTCATGGACATTTTGGACAGGACTAAATGTCAAGGACTTTATGGTATGGACCAAATATCTTATGGCCCAAATGTCTTACAGATATTTTGGACAGGACCAAATGTCCTTCAAGGGTTTGGAGCTAATTCTCAGTGGGATAATCTGAAAGAAATATTTTCTTCTCTCAATGCCAGAGTGTTGCCAACGCCTCCTACATATGAACTGAAATGAATAGTCAATATTTTATTGCAACATGTCTTATCTGAACTCTGTTACATTCAAGAAGTGAAACTAAGCTAATTCTGTGTTTAGGAACATGAAAATCAGAGAGAGAGAGATGAATTCTATTACCATACAAAGGATTAATTCTGCCAATTTTCTGAAAAAGATAACAACGGCAAAACAGCATTATCGATATGTTTGCATTTACTTTTTGCAAAGTGGCCTGCTGGATGCATGACACTATCCTCTTCCCAGAAAGTCAGATGGACAAATCCACTTACTCATCACCTCTTCCTGATCACTCAGGGATTTTTTATTCTGTTCAGCCTTCCTGTTCAGAGTTACTTAGTTGCCATCTGCAAATGTACACTGTTGCTGTACATTGTTGATACAGAGATTACCTCAGCTGACAGCAAACACATTATTAAAGCACATTCCAATTTTTTCTGTTTAACCATGAACGTTAAAAACTTCCCCTCTCTTTTTGACCCTAAAAGTTCATTTTGAGAAATATGCCAGTGTTTTATCAGAATTCCTACTTTTCCTGGTAACTCATAATGCTGTAGACCACAGCAATTCAGGGGACGAAGGGATGAAGGAGCTACCACAAGGAGATAGAAAGTATTAGAGAGAGCGATATGCTTCAATACAAAGTCAAATATTTACAGAACACCCTAGAATAGCTTAACTCAGGTTTGAAGTGGAATCCTTCACTGAATTTCACTCCTGATTTTTTTCCACTGACCCCTCATCACTCTAAACTCTGGAGTGAGGGACTTAAGCTCTAGATCCTCCATACCCAGGTCAGTGCTCTTCACTCAGAAAAAACAAACAAAAAAACACTTTAGGATTGTGAGCCAAGGGTTTATACCCTCTACGCCCTTATCTTCTTTGGCAAGAATTTTCTGGAACAAATAGTAGAAGCATATTGATATAAGAGCCTTAGTTCTTAGTCCTGATAATTCAGCTATGGGAGTGCAGGCTCCCGGGTCCCTGATTAGTTTAGTTCAGAATTTATAAATTTATCCACCCACCCATCTGTCTGTCCATCCATTTTCCATCTATCCATCCAACTGACACTCATTAAGTACCCACTGTTTGCCAGGCACTGTGACAAATACTGGGGATACAGAGATGAATGACAGAGGTTTTTCCCTTAAGAGATGCACAGTCTAACAGGGATGACAGATACCTTAAGATATGATTATAATAATAATTGTTAATTGAGAGAGATGAGATGAGAGATATAGGTTGTTGCCCCAGTCGTGAAGGGCTTCAAATGCTCAGGAGACCCAAATTTATTTGGTAGACCAGGGATTTTCAGCCTTGGCTGCACTTGGCCATCACCTGGAGATTAAAAAGAACAAGAATGACGGCCTCACTCCAGACCAATTAAAGTCAGAATATTTGGGATAGGGCCTGGGTGTTTAATGCCCTGGTAATTCTACAGTGTAATCAGGTTTGAAAAACCCTGCCAAAGTGATTGGGCTGCCATCCGGGTTTTCAGTGAAGACAAGGACAAGTTTTGAAGTGTGTATAAATGATGGCAACAGTAGGAGGATTAGAGCAACTGGAGGCAGGGAGCCCAGGCGATTCTTGCAGTACACGAAGTAGGAGCCTGAATTGAGGCAGGGGCAGTGACAGCAGAGGAGGACCATTTCAAGAGACATTTTGGAGGTATCGTTGGTGCTCCTTTGATTAGCTCCATCAACTGTTCACTTTCATCACAGTATCTAGCAAGTAGTAAGTGCTCAAAAATGCATGAGCTGAATTAAACATTGGAAACTTTACTTGATATTTACTCTGTTAAGAAAAGAATAGTAGAGGACAAAATCAATCTGCTGTGGTTTTGTGGAAAGACTGTGGGACTTGGGAGTCAAGTCCCTGGGCTTGGGCCTTGACTTTGCCTATCTGTGCCAAGTCAGTCCCTCAACTGCTCTAGGACTCAGTACGATGAAGACCACAGTTTCTGCTCTGTAATCCTCCCAGGGATGTTCTAAGGAGCGGATGAGATAATCACTGTGAATGGACGTTGAGCATTAAAAAGAAGATAAGTAGCAAATTGGTCCCAGGGAGGCCCCCTAAGCCCAACATTCAAAGACATCCCTGTGATGAGGATCTTAATGCTGCCACTATTCCAGAAATTACGGAAAGGTTTCCCCTAAAGGCTTGGTTCTTGGGGCCTCAGGCCTTGTTTTGAGCCCATAGCGCTTGTCCTTCACGTCTTCTATGTTGCCCCTCCCCTTTAGTGCAAAGGGTGGCAGGCAGTGTTTGGGAATGGCTTAGTGCTACAGAGGTAAGTAACCTTTATGATGTGCTAGGTATTGGCTAATGGTTTCTTGCATTTCAGTCCTCACAACTAAAAGAGTGATAGCTAACGCACAGATTCTACAGCCTTCTTCTATTGACCACAGCATGACATAGGGTAACAGCCCCCAAGAATAAGTTAGCAAATTCCATACACAAGAGAGAGAGAGAGATCCACAAAAGTAGAGTTTACTTGATCCTCATAACAATCCTATAAGTCACACACTATTATGATGTCCATTCTGCAGATGAGTAAACTGAGGGATTTCTTTCTAGGGGTTTATCACTTGGAATCAGGTTTCTGCTCTTCCTGATACCATTTCAAACTTTACCCTGGTGATTTTTTATATTCTGCTTAGATTATGAAATTTTCCCTCCACCAGCTTACCTTTTCTGGGGTACAGTCTCTTCCAATTAACCTTTCTTGAGCTCATTCTGCTTTATAGGCTTTCACAGACTACTTTATAGAGTTCTCCAAATGTTCACAACTCCTCTTGCATTGAAATACTTTACTCACTCAATTCAATGAGCAAAGTCAGCTTAGGATGTTTTCTTTCTTTCCTCCATAGGTTATCTCTACCTCTGCTATTCATTCATCAGGACTTTGCCCAACCTTAGAGCTTGTCCAAGGTCATCACGGCCAAACACAACATCCTGGCATCTGGACCTATTCAAAAGCAGCATTTATATATCCTGCAGCCCTCAACACAATGCAAAGCAGTCATGCATCCAGAAGGCAGCCTTGTAAGATTACATAATGTGATGGTTAATTTTGTGTCATATTGACTGGGTCATAGGGTGTGCAGATATTTGGTCAAACATTATTATTTTGGGTGTGTCTGTGAGGGTGTTTCTGAATGAGGTTACCATTTGAGTTAATGGAGAAAGCAAATTGCGCTCTGTAACCTAGGTGAGCCACATCCAATCAGTTGAAGGCCAGAATAGAAAAAAGGCTGAATAAGAGAGAATTCCTTTTGCCTGACTGCTTTTGCCTGACATCAGTTTTTCTCCTGCATTTGCATTCAAACTGAAACATTCGTTCTTCCTGGGTCTCGAGCCTGTTGGCCTTCAGACTGGAACTACACCATTGGCTCTCTTCAGTCTCCAGTTTGCTGACTATAGTTTTTTGAACTTATCAGCTTCCATAGCCGTGTGAGCTAATTCTTTATAATCTTTCTCCCCGTCCCCCTCTCTCTCTCTCTCTCCGCACACACACACACACACACACACACACACACAAATACACGTCCTATTCATTCTCTTTTTCTGGGGCCCCTGACTAATATGTGTAGCATTATTATTTCCCACTTTTATGGCTTTCTCACACTGATGTGGAGGGAATTTACTAGCTTATTTTATGGGGCTGTTACACTATGTCTTGCTATGGTCAATAGCAGAAGGCTGCAGAATTTATGCATTAGCTATTAGTCTTTTGGTTTGAAGTTAGTACTCTTGGTTTTGAGTGACAGAAACCCAACTATATCTTAGGCAAAAAGATACATTTATTGGCTCATGAAACCCAAGAAAGAGTTGAACTATTCTCACTTAGACTGGCTCTCTCTGTGTGACTGGAAAAATTGCTGTCCTCAGATACACGTTTTACATCTAATGATTTCTGTCTTCAGTGAGGAACTCCCCGTTGTAAATGGAAAGATTCTAGGAAAAGACTCTAATTAGCTCACGTTGGAGCAGGTGCCCATCCATGTGCCAATTAATTATGTCTAGGGAAGTGAGATGCAATAAGAACATGGCAGCTGTAAAACTCTATTTCCAGCTATGTGAGAGAGCATTTCTCTGGACCCTGGTCACCTGCCTCATTTTCCTTGCAGGATGGAGAGATGGCATTGGATGACCACATCACCCAGAGCACTATCGCATGAATTGTAGGAGGGAGAAGTCACCTGGAAACTTTCATGCCATCAAGCCGTGTGTTCAGGATCATAGCTTGTATTTATTGTCCTCCTTCCCATGAGCCTCTCAGGATTTATCCTGTCATGTCCCAGGTCCCAATTTGCTTCAGTCCCCTCCAGAAATCCCAGGCTCTATAGTCAACCATTATTCTAAGGACGTGCATTCTCATGTTATGCTGTTGATCTCAAGTTCCCCACCCTCCCTCCTCTTTCTCTAAATTCCTTCACTGTGTCCTGATTTGTGATCAACAGACTCTATTTGTATGTGAACGTTCCTTTCATCTTCATGCCTTAGTTGAAACCTGGTTTGTCCTCTTCTGACACCATTTCCTCTAGACCACTCTCCAGTGGAGACTGTTTTCCTGTCTTCTTTTTTTCCTCTCACGTCCACAAGAGGTAGTAAATGTCCTCCTTGCTTCTCATTGTCACATTTAAATAATTTCTTCTCCTTTCTCATTCAAAGCCCTAAGCTCCTTCGACCTTATGATGTTCAGCTACACCATGCACTGACCCTTGCTGAAGCTGTCTCCAGCTTCCATTTCTATTCCTTCCTGTCTTTCTTCTTTCAAAACATACTGCATAAACACTTACTTCATCTTCACTGTCATCACCTTAGCCCAAGACATCAATATGTCTTGCCTGGACTACAGCAATAGCTTCCTAAATGACCTCTCTAAAATCCTTTTTTTTTTTTTCTCCAACAGCTAGAGTAATATTTTAAAAATGAAAATCAGGTCATGTCACCATTCCGCCTCCAGCTGTAGACCTAAGACCTCTCAATGGCTCTGCATAGTTCTTAGAAGAAAGGACAAGCTCCTTGCCATAGCTTTCAAGGCCCTGGGTGATTTGACTCCTACTAGTTTCTCCAGGTTCATTCCATATGATACTCCACTCATCACCACGGCCCAACCATGTTGCTCTTATTTGCCTTGAAATGTACTCCTCAGGGCCTTAGCACATGCTGTTGCCTCAGCCTGGAACTCTCTTTCCACTGAAGTTACCCTACCTTCTCCTCAGGGGATTGGCCACTTCTTATCTTTTATGTCTGAGCTCCAATGTCCTTCCTCTGAGACGTCTGCTCTGGTCAGTCCATTGAAAGTGCCTGTGACTTTTTCCTCCTGGTAGTACTCTCTGTCATCTTGCTTTGTTTATATATTTTATGGCAATTCTCACAATCTATAATTGTCTTAATTAATGTAAGAGCCATGAAGAAGAGATCATGTCTGTCTTGTTTTCAGTTCTGCAGTAGCTATCCAGGCCCAATAAAAAGAATGTGCTGCACAACTATGTGTTAAATGAACTATATTTATTATGTACCTACCATGTTCCTTTTAATTAACACACTTTATCATACGTCCTCTGAGAACAGAACCCAATGTTAAGTAGATAAAAGGACACAAATAAAGTGGTGCTATTGGGTCCTGCATTACAGGGATTTGATTCAGTTTTTTTTTTTTACCTTTTTGGAACTCAACCTGTTTGTAAATTGAGAGGGTTAGATGCAAAAAAAGAGTACAACCTTTTGTTTCTTCCATACATTTATGGTCATAGCTCATCCTCTCTTTGACGACAGTGACTGCTGGGGAATTGTTCAGTGGATTCTCCTTTTCCTTAAAGTAGATGGACACAGTTATCCCCCACAGTTTCAAGGACATTTATGCTACATTGATGATATTTGCTTTCATACAGAGTAGTTGCGTGAGTCCTCCAACAGCCATTCTGGGAGATTTTATCACACTTTCAATGGCAGAAATATAAAATATAGGTAAAATACTTTAAAAACACTTCTTTATTAAACACAATATTTATTAAGTGATCTTTATGTACTGGACGTTCTGCTAGGCTCCTTCTAAAGAATGGTGAACAAAAGCAGATCTAGCTCTCACTCCTAGGGAACTTTCAGTCAGATGAGTAACACAGACGTTAAACAAATGACTATGCTCATAGATGGATAGTTATAGACAGAACTAAATTCTATGAAGGAAGGATGAGTTTCTGTGAAAATGCATAACAAAGGAGACTGACTTAGATTGAAATGGCAAGGAATCTTCTGGGAGAAAGTGATAGTTTAGCTGAGGCATAAAAGATGAGTGGACTTTTAACTTGGCTGGAGGTGGGAGTGAGGAAAGGAAGATAGAGCGTTCTGTGCAGAGGGAGGGGCGTGTACTAAAGCCCTGTGGTAGAAAAAACTTGCTGAGCTCAAGGAACTGAAGAAAGGTGTCAGTGGGGTTGGAGAACAGAGAACAATGCAGAAGATGGTATTATTTGATGTTTGAAAGGTGGGCAGGGGCCAGAAATGCGGGACCTTGTAGTCCACATGGAGGATTTTATCTTTAATTTATGAGTTGTGGGAAGTCAATAATGATGTTTTTAATGGTGTTGCCATCATCAGATTTTGGTTTTGAAAATGTCACTCAGGTTGCTATGAAGAGTGTGCTGGAGGAAGGTTAGAGTGAAGGAAGACCAGTTAATATTAGGCCATTGCAGAAACCTTTGCAAGAGATCGTGGTAGCATGGATGGGGGAGTAGCAGTGGATGCAGTAAGCAGTGGACATATTTGAGAAATATTTTAGCACGGATTCTGGCTTGGTGCCATTGAGTGAGACCGAGAAAACTAGGGTACAATTGGGTGTTAGGGGCAGATCATGAGTTCAGTCTCGTCGTATATGCTGAGATTGAGATGCCTTCAACTGGAACTTTCTTGGTGAGAGTTAGACATATCGTTTGGGAGCTCAGAGGAGAAGTTTGATCTTGAGAGTCTCAGGGACTAGAAATGCTGGTTAAAGGCATGGGTCTGGATGAAACTGCCTAAAGAGAGAAGAAAGAATAAGAAAAGAAGGTGGTAGAAGGCACAGTCTTGAGGAGATCTACCCTGGGGTCTGTTAAAGGAAAAAGAGCAAAGCAGTCAAAGAGATCAGAGAGGAAGGAGGAAAGCCAGGGGAGGGGGTTATCATGGAATCCAAGGGAAGGAGTGTTTTAATCTGGAGGGTGTCACAGGCTGTCAGGCAGGCTGAATGCTAGAAAGTGTTCTTTGGATTTATTGAAATGTGAGTCAAATGCTTTTTCAGTGGCATGTTGGTCATAGAAACCATATAGGCATAAGTTTTAGTGAGTGGGAGGTGAGAAATAGAAACTGTGGGTTTAAACAATTCTTTCAAGAGATTAGCAGTACAGTGCAGCAGAGGAATTGAATGCTGTAGAGTGATGAAAGAATTTTTTTCTTTAAATGACATAATCTTGAGCATGTATAATTGTTGACAGAAATTGAAATTCAATTGTTGATCCAGTTGAAAGGGAGAGGTTGATTTATGTAGGAGAGAAAAGATTTCAGAGATGGGGGGAAGAGAAGGTTCCAAGGCATGGAACTGGCTTGGGAAGAGGGTCATTTCCTCTAATATAAAAAGAAGAATGAGGCATAATATGAATATACGTGTTTGGGAGTTCATTGGTTATTTCTTCCTCATAATTATTTACTCTTGCAATTCTTCTAATCCTGGGCTTTAGGGAGAAAAGAGATTTTCCCCATTATTTTTCTTTTCTTTTTACTTCAAAGAACATTTACACATCCTTAAACCTTCTATTTCCTTCATTTTCCCTCCTAATAGCTTCCTTAACATTTTCCTTTATTCGGATTCTCACTCATGACCTCCTGTATAGGACTGAGGCAAATTGCTCAACACCTCAAAATTAGCCCCTCTACCAAAATGTTTATGCTGTTTTCAAAAAGATACAAGATAGAAAAAGACGTGTATAACTTTTTCAGAAATTGTATACACGTGACAAGTAATTAAAATTCTGTATTAGTAATCATTACTTTTAGTTCCTAGATTAAAAAATAAGCAGTCTTGCTGGTTGCAGAGAAACCAATTAGACATACAATTTTATAGAAAGCAATTGTGAGTTTGGGAAAGGACCAAGGAAATAGAAAATTTTGTAATTTCAAATATATAATACCTCAATTCTTTATGTTGCTTAAGTCTCTTTAACCTTCTGTGATAGGAAACATGCCTGGAATTGTAATTACTCTTGTGTCCAAAAACTGCCAGGTATACAGTCTAGCCAGAGCATTATTTGCAATTTGATTGCTGAGCAATTGATCAGCTCCTTACAGGGGTGAGCCATTTTGTTTCCAAGGCAACGAAGAGTTGGACTTTAAAATTACCGATCCAGTTGCTTTGGCTACCCTAAATGGTGACATTAGAGTGATGGAGCATGATCTGACAGCTGTTTGGTGATTCCCTGTTAGTCTTGGTCTTCCCACTTTAGGCATAGTTGACATAATTGCTAAATCCTTACAGTCAAGCAGAATCCTTCCTGCTGATCATCTTTGTGGAGAAGACATTTTAGTTCTAATATTCCTTTTCTCCAACTTCAATATCTGAAAAATAGCTGCAAAATAGAACTCAGGGAGTAGAAATGTCCTGTCTCAGCTACTCTTTGTCTTCATCACTGGCTCCCACACAGTTTCCTTTTAAAAAATGACCTGACTGCAAAAAACAATTACTCAAGGAGACACCTGATTCCATCCCCTTTCTTCTCTTGACCAGCCATGCGATATATTTCCTAAGAGTTCATCAGTTTTTTTCCCTTAGTGTTCTCTCAAGCATCCAACATTTTGCACTGAGTAAAGTGCCAGGTTCTTTCCTACCTGTCCTTATAGTTTTACTGTTATGCAGCCCTGGGAGATTGTTCCCAATTGCATGGCAAACCCCATTAGATGTCTATTGTGTTTCCTCCATTCCTTTCGGGTGACTGTATATATATCAAAAAAACAACCAGTGAGTCTATTTTCTGCTTTCTCTGGGATCAGCTCCACACTCCATGGTGAGGTGGGGAAAGGGGCGAGCAGCTGCATGCTATAGCCCCCATTGCAGCAAATGCTATTATGTGGTATTCAGTGACAATACTTCCCATACCCACAATGAGGACATAGAATCTGGCAGAAAGACTTTTTTCCCTGATTTGTCAATTAATTTTATGAGAAAAGTCTGACAGAATTATATAAATGAAATCATAGTTATATATTAATGAGTTACGTCCCATAAAAATAACATAATTTTTGAAGTTGAGATTTTCCTGAAAAAGTTGGATTAGTTCTATAGGTTGAAGCAAATCTAATTTATTTCATTTCATTTCAGTTCAGCCAACATTTCTTAATTACTAACCTTGCACCTGGTACTGCAGTAGGTGATATGAATGCAAATCCCGGCCCTCAGGGGAGCCACTGAATCTTGGGGAAGAAAGACAATTAAACAGCTCCATCGCAACAGGATACTTGCTGTAATGGAGGAAAGCACGGGATGCTCTGGGGCTGAGGAAAGGGAAGGCCTGACTGTTGAAGAAGGAGGCCTTTTCTTTCAAACTTTGAAGAGCAGGTGACACTTGATCTGGAAGTGAGCATTGGCCCGGCTGAAGAAGGAGAGGAAGAGATTTCAGGTCGGAGGAAAACATCACCAAAGGCACAGAAGCACTAAAGAGTGCTTACATCTGGAGAGTGGAAATCACTGGGGATGGCTTCAGGCTGAAGTTCCACTGGAATTGATGAATGGGACATGATGTGGAGTTGCAGGAGAGAAATTTTCTTGGAGGAGATTCAACTTGAATTTCACTTTGAAAATGGCCAGGAGGAGGGTAGACATAGTGAAAGAAAGGGGTATCCTAGATGGGGAAAGAGGATCATCAGAGCATCCAGGGAAAGCATGAGATGGCAGCTAGGGAAGACAGAAAGTAAACCAGGTTGCTTGGACTGGTAAGCAGAGATAAACAAGGTATAGTCAATAGGTGTTATCTGGAGTACCAACCTGAGGTGATTGGTATTGCCTGTCTGGAATGGTGTGTTGAAAAGCCTTCTGAAATTGACTCTGTGCTCTGGAGTGAGCACTATGATTGCTTTGTAATGTCTGCCAAGGGCAAGGGAGAGGAAGGCATTGGGACACGTGCCAGGTATTTGATATTCCTGCTATAGAAATCCTATAAATAGAACTTATGCAAAGAGGTGTGCCTATAGGATATTCTGGAGAAGGCTTGGAGGCTTGGTTCCTTTTTCCACTTCTCAGATCATTGAAAAACACTAAGTAAGTAATTTTTCTTCTCTATGCTTCATTTTCATTCTTAACCAAAGTCATTTAAAAATACCTTACTCTACAAGGTAAGGTTGATGAGGTTTTGCTATACATACAGACACACACACATCTGTAACTATTTTGTTCTTAGAATGAGTTCTTGTTATAAATCAGAAGATGAAATCATTTTTAAACTCAGAAAAGAATTCAAGAATCATTTTGCCCAATCATTTTATTTTACAAATGAGAAAACAAGGCTTAAATTGATATCATTTGCCAATATATAGTAAAATTGATAATGTGCTTATCCTGAGACTCAGTCATTCCACACCCAGGTTTGTACTCTATAACCATGTTTCTCAAAGCTTTTGCTGTCACATCGCGTGTTGAAAATGTTAATATTCCTCTTAAATGCAAATATCAGCTCCCAAAGATCACCAACACAACCTGCTGATAAGACAAAGCTTAGTTTATTGTTTACCACTGACACAGAACTTTGGTAGTATCTCAGAAGGCGAGAGGCAAGATCAGGATTTATTGGGAAACGGAATTTTGATTTAAGGCAGGTACTTCAATGTGGGAACTGGATTAGGATTGGGTAAGAATTATGACATAACAGTCCTGGATTGATGGAAATAGCAGGGTGAGGATTTTGAGGCAAGGCACAAACTATTGATGCTTTCCATTGAAGATTTGATGAGTCTTTTAGGATGTTTATTCAATGAAAAATCAAATAATTCATCTGAGCAAGAGACTCCTGGGAAGTAAGCTAAGGCTAATGTTGTGGAATAACAAAATTACATTAATGTAGACATTAACATCTGGTTTCCATTTTCAGTGTCCCAACTGAATGTGGGAGTAGATGATTTTGGTTCTTATTGCACAGCATGTACTGCCATAAACAGGTGAGGCAGCTCATGGAGAGAGCAGAGCAGTTAGAAGCTCTGGTCAACCCAGGCCCTGACCTGGCCAATCTGAAGCCAGGAGAGATACATTCTTTGGCAAACTCACAACCCATTTGTGCCCCAAGTGGTGAACATACTAGCTGAGTGTCTCTGTCTTAGCAAAAGAGATAAATACAAAAATTTTCATAGAAACATTGTCTGTAAGAACATACAATTGGAAATAACATCAACATCCACTGACAGGAGAAGAAATAGATAAACTGTAGTATATTCAAATAAAATGGGATATTGTACAATGGTGAAGAGTAAATGAGTTACAACTATAGTCATGTGCCACATAATTATGTTTCAGTCAACAATGGACATCACATATGACAGCAGCCCCATAACATTAGTACCATAAAGTCTAGGTGTGTCATAGGCCATACCATCCAGGTTTGTATAAGTACTGTAGGGGAGGAAGAAATTTTCCTCTACCCTTCTAGGTCCTTCTGGCTGTTCTAAGAATTAAGTGGACCTGAGACAGATTAACAGGAGAAAAACAAACAAAAGTTTAGTAACATGTGTACATGGGAGACACACACGAAAACTGAGTGACTCGCCAAAATGGCTGAGGCCCTCACCTTAAATGTCCTCAGCTAAAGACAAAAGATGTTGAGCTTGAGGCAAGTCAGGGACTTCAAAGGGAAGGAAGGCAATTCGCAGGTAGGTGAAAAGCAACAGACATTTAGAAAACAAGTGTTTGTTTGGCTACACAGAAACAGAAGAACACAGAGGGGAGCCCAACAAACAGGTTTTTCTAGGTTCCTCTTTGTCCACCCCCTAGCTCATGTTAGGCTAAGGTGATAGCTTGCTTATGGAGACAGGGTTTTTTATCTGAATTATTTCAGATAGTTAAAGGGGAGATAACAGGAAAAACTTTCTGAGTCTTTTGTTTCTTAAGAATAATCAGCTTAAAATAATCCTCATGTTAAAGAGACACATTTTGGGCTGGCAAATTTTCTTCTCCTTGAGTACACTCTATGATGCTCATGAAGGATGTAATTGCCTAACGATGTATTTCTCAGAATGATCCCCATCATTAAATGATGCATGATTGTACACATATCAATATATGATTCACAAATACAACCTTAAGGGAAAAAAACCAAGTGGCCAAAGAGTATATACAGTATTATAACTTTTACATACACAAAATACTTCTACACGTTGGATAGTACAGACACCTAAGAAGAATATAATGAGATGCACGTGAAAGACAAGCAACAAACTGTGGATGGTGGTTATTATCTCTATCTGGGACAGGTGCACAGGGAACTTCAACTGCAATGGCAATGCTATTTTTAAAGTTAGGTGACAATTTCATGAATGTCCATTATAGTCTATTTTTGTACCTTTTGTATATCTTAAATATTTCCTAATAAGTTTTCAAACATTTAAAAAGTGTTTTAAAAAGACACTAAGACTTATGTAAGTGAGTGACTTTCCCAAGATCTGAGATTTTTCTCCTGTAAGGAAAAGTGCCATAAGCCATAGCAATGACTGTGTGTGTGTGTGTGTGTGTTTTCTGGACCCAAAGAGCTTGGGCACATCCATGGTGATTCAGTCAACAGCGTTGCTAGCCTCTCACAGCCAAGATTTTGTATGTGTCTTCAACTGTCTGCTATGGAGAGATTGGTAGTGGCCATCATTCTCTGAAGTCAACTCTCTTGGGAAAGAATTGGAGATACCTGGGTGTGGAGGAGAATGGAAGGGAGATTTGAATCTGCTGTTATTTTATAAGACAGAACCATCAATTGTGAATTGAGAGAGTGATCTAATTTTGGGGCCTGGGGCTTGAGTTGCCTGAGTGACAACTTCTTGAACCAGAAATCAGGTTATGTAGTAACCACAGTTAGGCTATAAATACAGCATTTAAATAATAGACGTGAATAAAACAAGAAGAACCCCTGGGTCACATTTAAATTTTCACTTACTGTCCTGTAGAAATGCCTGCTGGATTCCTATTGACTTTTAAAGTGAGTTTGGTAGTGTTTATCAACGCCGTTTTAGTTCAACAATCCACCACTTCACTTTCTGCAGCATAACAAAGCGGGAATAAACTGGTGTTCACACAGAGATTGGCTTACATCCCACATTGACATGGAACCAGTGCAGCTGAAGCTCAGCAAACTCGGTGATTGACAGCACATGAACAAAGCAATTATTTTCAGTATCTCTACTTTGCAATTACCTTAAAATTTGAAAATGGATAATTAGTTCCTAATTCTTTAGTCAATATCAAAAACCTCAGCGTATGAGCCAGGCCAAGCCCAAGCCCAACAGTGTTATTCTGAACCTTTCCAAATGCTTCAGTTAACCTGTTGTATGCCAAGTGGCTTAGCTCAAAAAAGGATCAAGTATTTTAACCTGTAATAATGTTAAAAAGCTTGATACCTTTTTTGCTATCAGTGCACGTATACCTCAATAAATCAGATAGATTTATTGGGGTAGATGAGAATTTGATGTATATGGGAGAACAATCTTTTCTTTGACCTCTTAACCTGACTCAGCTCCAATCTTTACACACCATGAATTTATGACCCCAAAGATCCACAATTACGGCCTTGTGGAGGGGGAACACGGGTTCACGGAAGCTGCACAAGTACATTTTACGGAGTGTTTGAGCTTGAGGAGGATGGCACGTGTAAAGTCATGCTTCCCACTCAGGTGCTGTAACCCTTAGTGATTTATAGAGTTTTAGACTGAGGACTGAGAGCGCAAAAATGAAAATGATATTTTCACAATCATGGACTGTATCAAATTTAAGATGGTTTTGTGAAAAGTTGGCTGTCAAAGAGGAGTTATCAAATAAAAATCAGCCAATAAAATGGAGGCATTTTCCATAATGCTCTTTACTTAGAATTTTGGTAATAGAGAGGCACTTGGCATATTGTGTAATATAGCATTTTAGAAACGTCTAGCTTGGGTTGATGAAGAGCAGCAGTAACTTTGCAGATAGAAAGCTTGAAGTCCCTAAGCAAAAAGTGATATAATTCATTTGGAAGAAAACGCATCATACTATGACATTAATTACTTATTTCCAAGTTCCAGCTTTTAGTATATGTGCCTCCTGTCAGCACAAGCCCCTAATTTCCCAGTTGCCTAACGTGGCACTAATAATTTCTAACTTGAAATAGGCTCATGTGATTTTATCTTTAAGTAAATAATCTTTTGAGTGCAATTTACTCCGGTCATACTGATTCTTTATTAAATTTTAAACAAATTCTCCCTTCCCTCGGTGTCCCTTTCTCTCTTTTTCCCTTGCTTCTTCTTTGCTGCCTTTCCTTGCTATCTCACCCCTTGTGTCCCTCACTCGTTTGTTCTTTGAGTTTCATAACTAAATAAAATCGCAACTAGCTCATGGATTCATATTTCCAGCAGGTACTTACTCTTCAATAAGCAAAATTGGTGGGGGATGTGGTACAGAATGGCAACCAGGGACCTGCTTCTACCTGGCTCCCAGGACCACTGGTAGCCCTGGAAAGGAGAAATCTCCAAGAATAGGTAATATTGTCCTTGCCCATTCTTATGAGAGGGGAAATGTATCTGGATTTGATTTGACGTTTTAAAAACTTGCGTTTTCTGCAAGTCATTTATTAGGAGACAATTTCCTAAGTTTTACATACATACATGAAACCGAAACTTGTAGAGCTCTAGTTTATCTAAAGACCTCTAGTTTGTCCTTTTTCAGTAATAAGACTCAATCTAAACTTTGGAAATGAAAACACTCAATATTACCAGATGATATAAGAAGTGACTTTTGCTGACAGTGTGATTTCTCCTAGATGTTTACTGGGACTCCCTTAGTGAATACTAATGTTGTGTGCAGGTCAAAAAAATGTAAGTCACATAAGCATAACACAGTCTTTTGCCTTTTTTTTTTTTAGTAGGAGAGGGATAATTAGCTTTATTTGATTGGGTATGCAGTTTCCAAACTATTATTGACTCAATATATAGTTAATTATGATTTTAAAGCGGCAAGTCAGAATAAAAAGAGAGTTTAGGAAGCTTTTTTATTACTCCAGAAAGGTCAGCTTGTATCAGAAATGGTCTTGCTTTGGCCTTTCAGATATTTCGTAATCATTTATCTAGTTGTAACTGAAATAGACTACTTTAGAGACGGAGGACCAGAGCAGTCAATTTAGATTTGAAAAGAACCAGCACAATTAAGGAAACTGTGCCTGGAATATGCAAAAGAAGCAGGTGTGATAGAAGGTTATAGACCCACATGGAAATCCTGAGGGAATTATCCAGTACCCAGAGTGATCCTTCAAGAATGTAAATATGATTTCCTTCATTGAAGCAACTTCTTAGACAAATCAATGACAAACATGTGTCAAAGTTTAATTTCAAACTTACCATGAGGGAAAAGTCTTCTAAAAAAGACAAATCAAAGATTCTCTCTTGATAGAGATATTTTATACAAATGTTTAGTTGAAGATGATAAGACTATTAAGCTCCTCACAAGAGCCACAGTCAGGTAGGTAGGTGATGGGTAATTCCTCTTCCAGAAGGAATTCTTAATTTCAATAAAGTCTGACAGGAAATTGTCTAAGTGTTTTTATTAGGGACAGCATAGATTTAGCAGAAGGGTTGTACATTATATCTCATAAAATCCAAGTTTGGTACAATTGTCTTTCTCACGTCAGTTCCCTGTTTATAACTCAAATTGCTTCCCATACTGTTTAGAATAAAATCCAAATCCTTACAAGATCCCACACCCTGCTGATGTCATTTCCTATTACTTGACTTCTTCCTTCATGTTCCTTGAATAAGTCAACCATGCTCCAGCTTCAGGTCTTTACCCTGGCTGTTCCTCTGCTTGGAACGCATGTATCTTCTCCAACTACACGGCTTGCCCCTCACTCTGTTTATGTCTCTGTTAAAATGTGATGTCATCTAGAATTATAGCCCTCCCAGGTCCATCCCCCATCTGTCACCCTCCATCTCCTGGCCTGTTTAGACTCCAAATGCCACTATCTGGCATCACAACATCTATTTATTGTTTATTGACCATCTTCCTCGGTTACCACAAGAGCGTGAATAAACTCCACGAGAGCGGGGACTTTGTTTCATTCATTGCTATATTCCCAGGGCCTAGATCAGAGCCTGACTCAAAGTACAAGTTATAGGCTGAATTGTGTTTCCCAAAGTTCACGTGTTGAAGTCTTAACCCCCAAATACCTCATAATGTAAACGTATTTGGAGATAGGGTCTTTACAGAGGTAATTAAGTTAAAATGAGATCATTAAGGGTGAGCCTTAATCCAATAAGACTGACATCCTTGTAAGAAGAGGAAATTTAGAATTTAGACACAGACACATACAGAGGGAAGATAATTTGAAGAGACAGGGAGAAGACAGCCATACATAAGCCAAGGAGAGAGGTCTGGAACAGACCCCTAGTTCATAGCCCTCAGAAGAAACTAACCCTGCCAACTCCTTGATCTCAGACTTCTAGCCTCCAGAACTCTGAGAAAATAAATTTCTGCTGTTTAAGCTACTCAGTCTGTGATACTCTGTTAACAGCAGTTCTAGCAAACTAAAACAGTACAGGTGCTTAATAAGCATTTGTTAAATTAATAAATAAATGGTATGGAACATTTTTGTAAGGATAAAAGGTAATGATATTGTTGAATACATATTGAGAAAAAACCACAGATGATGATTTCTCAATAGAAACTTAAAGTTTGCATGGAAACAAGATATTGACTTGATGGAAAGGTAAGGATGGTTTAGCGTCTGCATAGGCGCTGGGAGCTCCAATTTGACAAAAACAGAGCATTCAGTACACTTGTATCTTGGAGCTAATTTCCTCTCTTAGAAGTTGGAGAATACAACGCACTGCTACTTGGGGTTTAACTATGACCAACAAAGAAGAGAAGGCATGGGTAAATCATGGTGATCCGAATGTTAAAGGAAGTAACTGTCACCTTGGGGTTTGTGATGGTCAAGGATGCTGGTTATTGTCAGACATATACACTGGACTTGGGGAACTCGAGCTGAAAACTGTGAAGGGAAAAGACAGGTATTAGTTCTCTTATCAAAAACACTAACTGGGAAGAAATAGAGGTGAGTCTAAAAAACATAACTGACATTGCAATTACAACTGATTTCAATGAGGATGTATAGAGGAGCTCAGATAAAGGATCCACAGGCAGCATATTCACAGAACTTGGTGGGAGGGACACAAGGCTAAGAATGAATACAAAAGAGTGGCATAAATCTATAATACTGGCATTAGGAAACCTGCAGACAGGAAAGCACCGAGACTCCCCAGAATGCTCAGGACAACAACATTTCGATTTTAATTTAACATGATGAAGATGCAAAAACAAGGAACGTTTCTGACCTGCTTGAACCTGCTTCCTGAAACAGATGGTGTAACGCTAACTGCTCATGATAAAGAGAAAGCAAAACTGCTCAAGTCCTATTTTATTTCCATATTATTCACCCACAAAAATAATTTTAAAATTGAAAAGCCCAAGCAGGCAACATTACAAAGGAATTGCAATTCATACCAGGTCAGGGGAGTAAATGAAGAATTAATTGTTTTTAATGAGGTCAGATCCCAGACCCGGACGAATGGCATCCCTGAGCCATGAGAAGATGCACAGGTGGGATGCCAGAACACCATCAATCATTTCTGAGAAATAATGGTGATTAACAAAATGAAGACATTGAGAGTTGCACAATGTTGTGTCAATTTTCCAAAAAGGGGAAAAGGTAATTTCTAACAATTATGCATGATTGAGCTGACCATTGATTTTTATTACGAAACAGAATGTTAAGCAGATGGCTTGTAAATACGGAGAAAAGAAAGCAGTAGTCACTAGTTGTCATCCGTTGTCACTATCCATTGTTACATGCATTTTTGTGACATCTATGTCACTAAAAGTAATTTACGTCAAATCAAGCTGATTTTTTTTGAAAAGTTACCGACTGGTGTATTTGGGGAGCATCTGAGATATATTTGATCTTGATTTTGTTGAGGTATTTGTGTCGGATGATACCCATTTTTAACTGCCTGCTGTAAGTCATTCCCTCAAACACAGCATGACTCGACATGAACTTACAGTCTTCCTCCACAAAAGCTTTTCCTCTTTGTGCCTTACTTAGAGGGACCACTAAACCATCAGTCTTCTAAGAATGAATGTCTTAGGTTGTCCTTGATGTTCTGGTCCTCTTTCTTCCCTGGACTCTTGTGATGACGTCTTACCTTTTTCTCATCGCTCTGGATCCTACTCTATGCTGCTGTCAGAGTTGTCTAAAAATAGATCTGATTTGCTTAGAGCTTTGCTCTTTGACATCCACAGGATCACAGGATCACAGCACCTGACAGAAAACCCTTCACAGTCTCCTCCTGGCTTTCCTGTAAAACAATTACCTTGCAAAGCACTGCATACAACCTATGATTTTGCTACACTGAATTTTTCATTATTCTTCTTTTAACACACCATATTTTTAATTCTTTGCCCTTACAAATGCAATGAAAGAAACATTCTTTCTGTTTATTATGTCTGATTTCTTTTTTTGCCTGGCAAACTCCTACTCAAACTTTAAAGCCGAGCCAACATCACCTGCATGAAGTCATTTCAGATTCTTCAGGCAGAGTTAGCTGTTTCCTTTTTCGTGTTCCTAGAACAGCTTATTCATATTTTTATTATTGAACTTATCAGATGGTACAGAAATTATTTCTCTACTCCTCCCCTTCCACTAACTATTCCACTAGATCTTTGAGAGCTGGTCTTGACCAAATATGTTTTTTCTCTTTCCCTCTGTTATTAATGTGTTATGTACACATGCTCAATTAATGTTAAAAAGCAAGAAAAAACAAAACAAAAAGGATGAGTGATTCTTTTTACTGGCAGGATGGAGACATTTGGATTCTTAGGTAGCTGAACAGTGATACCCGAAGAGTATGGCTTAATGGATGATTGAGACCATGCTACCTGAATTCCTTCACTTTACTCTCTTCCACCTCGAGATTTCTAATTATTGCCATTCATTCTTTCCAACATCCTCTCAGATTGGACTAAAAAGTATCCCACTTCTTCTCCACAGTTAACCCTTGTATCTGTCCCTTCAGTCTGTGTCCTTCTATTTTGTTTTGGAAACATACATATAGAATTAATGTTTTGTCCTCCCATTTTTCTCCTCCTGTTCAACTCCCCAAACCCCAGGCTACCATTCACAGTTAGACCGGAAAAGTGACTTCTGTCAGTGTAAAGGTGATGAAAGAGATCAGTGCAATAACTGAAAGTCAAGAAGGGGACAAATACTAGGAAAATCATGTAAGAATTATGCTATCAGGCAAGCTACGATCTTACAAGAAGAACCCGTGAGAACTTATTTTTTCAGGACAGTTAACTTTTATAGTGATTTTTCTGTGATTCTAGCTCTTTTCTCTTTTCACAGTCAAACTTCTTGGAAGCATAGTCAATTCTCACCACCTACACTTTCTCAGTATTCACTCACCTCTTCACTCCCTTGAATTTACTTTCTGCTCCATCATCTTAACTGAACAACTCTCTCGAAGGTAACTAAGAAAAGCAGTCGCACATCTAGTGATCTGATGACATTTTCTTGATCTCCATCCTTCTCACTCTGTCCAGAGCATGAGACATCATTTATACCAAATCTAGGGAACTTTTTCCTTCTCTCCTCTCCGTATATCCCAGGCTTTATCCAGCTATGATCACAAAAATAACATTTTATATTCAAATTATCATGGCTTGCCTGAAGGAATTCCCGTGTTTCACTGAATTTTCTTTCCCAACATCTTTGAAAATTTCCGTAGAATTCTTTCAAGTTTCATAGATTTTACTCTTATTGTCACAAGTCACATTAGCTGGCCAACCCAAATGACACTGTGGTGTCTTTTGTCAGCCTGTCCCTTCTTGTCAACGCAAGTTGGGATGTCCCAGGTTGCTGCTGTTCTCTATATCCTGTTTTCTTGTCTCATTGTCATACTGCTGCCTCTGCTGCCAGTGACCTTGGTGAGATCCTGGTCTCCTGGGCACTGATGGCCTCGGCTGGTTTACTTAGCTGTGGAGGGGACTCTCCCTTCCCTTAACAGCACCCCCTCCAAAACATGGAACAGATTCTTCAATTTATGAAGAATGACACTGAAAACGACTCTCTTATGGCCTAAATACAGGTCTAAGCCTGACCTCAGAAGCCCTTCCTGGGCTGCCACCTGGGGAGTCCCTTGCCCCGTAAGGAGGGCTCTTCTAGAGAGTCACCTGCCTTCCTCTTTTTATTTACTTATTTAAAACGCTTCGTCTTCCTCCTTTTCTAGCATTTCTGCTTTCCATTCTCTAAAAGCAGGTTCTTTCCCAACTTCTCTTACCTCTATATCTTTTTGCTCTTTTAGCTTGATGCTTTCAATATGAGCTCTGTGGAGCTAATTGAATATATCCAGTTCTGATCATCTCCCTGAACTCCAGATACGCATTTCTAGATGTTTACTTGAAGTCTCCACCCAAATGTCTCATAGGCACCTTCAACGTGATGTTATCAGGAGCTAGTCCTTTCAGGCATAGATAGCTATGGCAAAATTGTATATTCTGGGACTTTCACAACTAAATAAGCAGGAATAATATATCTTTTTGCAAATTTACCTGTAGACCCAAACCAGTGACAACCACTGCTGTCCACCATGCTTTGTACTCTTGATTGGTCCCGGGAGCTTTTAGATCTTGGCCTTGCACGTGGCTGAGTGCCCTGGGTGCAGTTCTGACCGTTGTCCCCTGCTGGCTCACTTTTTCTGCATTTGTCCACAACTCCCAGGGACTGCGGCCTTTCAGGCTGCAGGCACCATCCCCTGAAAGTGTTTGGGCAAAGATGGGATAGTTTCAGTAAAGATTACTGTAGAGAGAATTCTTGCATAAGTGGAAGGTTTTACTAAATCACCTTTAAGAGCCTCACCAGCTCTAAGAACTGGTGATTTTATAGGATAAAAGGTCTAATGTTTTCCTATATGACTATATTCCCTTGATTTAGCTGAAAGTGTTTGTCATTTATATATGTGTTTTAAGCTGATGTTAAATTTTCTTTATGGATTTGTTTGAAATAAATGGGTCGTTACATGCAGCTTGAATAGCTCTCAGTTTCCATGGATTACCCTGGCTTTAATACTGGTTTTGGCAGAGAGAAAAACTCCTGATTAGCACTGTGGCAGAAACTGTTGCTTTTCTCAAATATTGTTCTCTTTCCTTCATAGAAATATCATTTTCAGCTGGAGACATAGCAGCCCCTCTGGCCTCCCTGCCTCCTTGGAGTTGGGTGTGACTATTCTAAATATGAGAGAAGTATGGTCTGGGAAACTTCCGTGAGTCCTTAAGGGGATATGGCTTGCCTTCCTTCTTTGCTTTTCCCTTTCTCTGATGGCTGCAATGCAGGTATGGCAGCAAAACTTCTTGGACTATAGAGGTAAGTGCAATACTCTAGGGATGGATGAGTAACAATGTGGAAGGAACCTGGGTCCCCACGTGGGGAGCTCCTACTGTGTGAGCCCAGTTTGCAAGAGGAAAAACTTCAATCCTATTTAAGCTACTGCTATTTTGGATCTTCCTCCTGTAGTTAAAAATCTTATCTTCAGTGTATCATATTGGTAATTGCTATTTAGATATATAAACAAATAAAGCTATATATTGAAAGTAGATTAGAGTGTTTGGCCCTGGAGTCTGGACAAAGGTTTTAGAATAAAGGAACCAGGCATGAGGACAAAGGGAGAAGAAAAGGGAGCAAGCATTTATTAAACACCTAGTGTACACCAAGTGCTATGTCAGGTGCTTTGCATATGACACCTCCTTTAACCCCTGACTTAAGTATTGTTATCCTCATTTTGTAGCTGAGGAAACTGAGACTTAGCAGGAGAGTTTGGTCCCTAACCAGTAAGGGTGGAACTAGAATTTAGCTGCAGATCTGACCCCAAAGCCTAGTCTTCTCCCTCTATGGGGAGGGGGTGGTGTGAGAGTTATGAATGTGGTGGAAGTCTGGAGCAAGGACATCATGGGAGTTCAGCAGGGTGTCCTATTTATATGAGGGCCTCCTGGGGAAAATGGTACAAGTGATTTTTAACTCAAGGATTGACCTTAGGATGTTGTACTCCCTCCGCCAGGAGACAGGAAATTTGCTTTAAGTTAGGAGCCAAGGCACCTGGATGCTGTCCTTAAGTCCTGGTTCGTGTTCAGTGGAGAGGGGACACTTTTATGTACAAGGTAGGCTCATGAAGTTCAAATATTCTCAAACATTTTCTTATCCAAGTCCTGGGAAGATGGGGGCAATAAAATGGAGAGAAAAGGCTATGTTTGTGAGTTTAGTACAGAGCAATATTCATCCCGAGACCAGATTGAGGGAGAAATTCTCTTGTAATTCTGAGGACTCTAATGGGAGCCTCATTTCTAATCTCGGGACAGGAAAGAAGCTGTCAGAGAGCAGTGCCACCGTGTGGTAGAGGAAAGAATAGCGACAACTGGGAAAATAACCAGGAAACAGGAGTGGACAGCAGCTTGCTTGAGACGCTGGGAACTGTCAGGAAAGGGAGACAACCTGGGGTGAAAGTCGGCTGGACAATAGCTTGTTTTTCCAGTACAGTACTGATGAGGGTTCAGTCTAGACTGGGAAAATAAGGATTATATTGGGGTGGTTACCTGAGCCTTTAGTTATTTCTAAGCCTGGCAAAGAGAAGATTACTTGTAGAAGCTGGAGAAGATACAAGTTAGAGATGGTGGAAACAAATTCTTTAGACAACCAGGAAAAGTTGAACTAGGTGTTTCTCTTTGAGTGAGACTTGTGGACCATAACTAACAATCCCCAATGGCTCAGGAAGTTTAGGAGAGATTTGCCTTAAGCTTGGGGGAGTAGAGAGGACAGAGATAAAGAAGGGAGCCAGCACCGGGTATTGGGTTCCAGGAGGCACATTAGTTAGCTGAAGTAACCAAACACTGGCATCTGGAGCCCAGAGTCTCTAACTAAACCCAAGCCATTCAAAGCTGGACTTTAAATGTCATGGCTGCAATTGCTGACCTGGGCATAGTAACCTTTTATAACCTCATGCTCCAGGAAAGTAATCTTGTGATTTTATTATAGCCAAGATGGACATTTTACCCTCATTGCTTACACCTGAGGAGAAAAGAACTGAGACACTGCATTGGAGATGTCAATCATGGAGCCTGCCAGCCCTCAATGCTTCCTCAGTGGAATGGCCTTGCTTGCAGTCACTGCCGAGAAGACTTTTCTCTGCATTTTGTGAGTCTGTTCTCCTCCCCATTCCTGCCTACCTTATAACTATTATTTGGAAAAGGGTGGGTGCTTGGCCCAAGATTGGCTTGTAATCTATTAGACTATTGACACAGGAGTTGGCCGTGCCAGCTTCATTTCTTCTTTCAGATATTTGATATAGAAAAGTGCTGAGAACACTAGATAGTTGGTAACTAGATCTGAAGCTGAAAGGATGTACAAAGGGGCCAGGAGGGAGAGTTGGTTCCATGAGTTGGTGAGGGCCCATGTTGGGTATGAGGGAGAGGACAAGCAGGGGCTGGCAAAGACTTTCTGCAAGAGAGACTATATGGCCTGTGAGAAAGTGCTGGAGATGGTTGTTGGTCCCTAGGATTGCCTTAGTTTCTGATGGCTTCCTGGTTCTTGTTCCAGATCTAGTTCTGGAATGCCACATCTATGTTTATAAACATAACTTATTTCTTTAGGTAAACTGAATGAGTCTCTTCTTTGTAATAGAAAGAGCTGGGATCAAGCTGAGATAAAGGAAAAGTAGTTGCTGAGATCATGGGTCAAGAAGGCCTTCAACTCCTTGTATGATGAGAGCACAAGTCCCTCAAATGATTACACTAACTTGTGTACCGAGTTGCAGAGTTCTGAGTCCTATAGACATTTCATTGCTGTGATTCCATTGGTCCTTATAATGCCCTTAGAGGAGAGTAGAGCAAACATTATTGTCCTCATTTTACTCATGAGAAAAGTTCCTGTTCAGGGATTTAATGACTTACTTTAAGCCATGTAAATGATCACTGGCTTGATGTGACTTGAGTGTAGGTATTCCAACTCAAATCTCAACTGGATTTTTCTCATTGGCCCAGGCCTCTTGTTCAGGATATGCATCAGAATCACCTGCAGGCTTGTGAGGCTCGTGCCTGAACTTCAACCTTTGACATCCTGATTCAGTAAGTTTGGGAGATGGGCCTGAGCACCTGTGGGTTTTAAAGATCCACAAGTGGGGGCTGGCCCCGTGGCCGAGTGGTTAAGTTTGTGCGTTCCGCTTCGGCAGCCCAGGGTTTCACTGGTTCGGATCCTGGGTGTGGACCTAGGACCACTCATCAGGCCGTGCTGAGGTGGTGTCCCACATGGCACAACCAGAAGGACCTACAACTAGAATGTACAACAATGTACTAGGGGGCTTTGGGGAGAAGAAAAAAAGGAAGAAGAGGAAGATTGGCAACAGATGTTAGCTCAGGGTCAATCTTTAAAAAAATAACAAATAAAGATCCACAGGTGAGTGTGAGGAGCATCTGTTGCTGGGAAGCCCTGCACGCGACACCACAGGCTCAGCAGCGGCTCCATCATGGTGCCACCCATGAGTTGGCTTACGACCTTCGGTCCTGAGGAAATTCTATAGGATGGAGGGAGAAATTAAGAAATTATTTTTCACTCAGTATATTGAGAGTGTCTAGAGAAAGACTGGAACCATAATGGTGTCAAGGGATGATCTGGGGCCTTTTACCTCCATAATTTCCATGAACTGCCCATTCTTTGATGAGAGCAATGGAAACAATGTTATGTGTTATGTGGAGTATATTTTTCAAAAAATTTGCTATTTCTAAAAATTGATTTGGAACATATAATCCAATCCCAAACTGTGGACTTTCTATGCAGATGTAGCTTTGAGGCTGGTCACTTAGCTTTCTTTTCAAATAGATTTCTACCACTGAGCCCCCTCTACGTGGAAATCCTGGAGCTGTCAGGAAGGCTTACGTGTGATGCTGAAGCAGGAGTTATTTCAATAGTGAATGAAAAGATAAATAATCTTAGAATTTCAGGGGTTTTCTGGCTACAGATCCTTCTTGATCTGGCACCAGACTGGCGCTTCAAAGAACTGGGGACCTTCCTGGGCAAAGGCTGTAGAAGGACAGCATCTCTTGAGTTCCTCCTTAAAAGGAAGGGAGCAGACCCGCCTGATGCTAAAATGCGGTGTAATCATCAGAGGAAACTGCCCAAATAGTGACAAGAGGATCTTGGGAAGTACAAAAAGGTGGAGGGATGAAGGAGGAGATTGTCCATTTGAACCTTCCTCCAAGAGCTCTCCTAATTTCACCCCTGTATTGTTACTTGGTCCTACTGTGGTGCACACTAGCATCTTAAATGTCAAGGTTGATTTAGTTCAGTGAAGGGCTTCCAGCAAGAGGAACTTTGAAGAGGAAAGGATAGAAGTTAGGGGAGAGGGAAGGACTACAAATCCCCCACATTTGGGAAGACTGTTTGCTTGGGTCCAGAGGGGATATAACGAACTTGAAAGGAAGTCTACTCCACAGGAAACAGGACAAAATGGTAACATTACAGAAGGGAGGACTTCCTGAGGAGGGAGCTTGGAGGGCATGCCAGAACATAAAAGCCGTAATGAGGATGTTAGTTTTAGAAGATAGGAATTCACTAAGACAAAAAGTAGCTGTTAGTCCTGAGTGGGAGCTCATGGAGGAACTGGGAGGAGACGGCAGAATGTTAAAGCCATAATGGAACAACTGGATGCTATGAGTCTGGGCTCAGAAACCCAGTTTGGAGGGAGGTGACTTTGTGCTGGGCATCTTGAATTTCAGAGCTGGCGTCTGGGCTTCACCTCGTTCTCCCTGGAACTATGCTCTCCTCCTACTGTGCTAGGAATAAAAAAAAGGGAAAAAGAAAGCAAGAAGTCGGTATCCATCACTGATTTTAAAAAAATAAAATGCAAATGGCTAACTGCTTTTTGAACTACACAACTCTCCATTTAAGTTAGTTGGAATATTAAAGCATATGAAATACTGCTTCTTGTGGATTCCATACTAATCTGGATTGAGTTTCCAAGTGGCCAAACCTGCGTGGGTTATTGTGCTTACAAAGCATATGGCCCCCAAAGTGGATAGATTCATATATAAAAGTACAGTTTTAGTCTTGGGATATATTTTTAATTCTCTAGAGATTATGACTAATGCTTATGTCACTGTTATCAAGTATCCAGTATTAGTAAATAGAGGCAGTTGGGTTTAATGGTTTGTCTCTTTAGGAATGGGGAGACCTGACTTCTTGGCAGGTAAGGATATTAGGTTGAATTGTTAATTTTAATTTTCGCATGAATAATTACCTAATGGGATTTTAGGAGCAGATTTCTATGTAGCTTGAAATATGCTTAGTAATTTACCAGGAAGCAGATTGTGTGGGTCAGATGGGAGGGTTCTCTAGCTGGGATAGATTTCTTTTTGAAAGCTAATGTTTGTTTAACCTATCTGAGTTAGTATGCAGTGGTCAGGAGCATGGAGAATTATTTGACCTTAAAAGGTCAGAAAGTAGGAACCAGAGAGCTAGATGGAATTCTTAGCAACTTCCTGAGTTCTAAACCAGAGAGCATCATGATTTCGCCAAGGTGCTGATGTGTAACAAAGAAGTGTGTGACAGCCAGGAGTGTGGGCTGTCCTCCCAGGTAGGTGAATCAGAGGTGGGAGCCTGTGCAGGAAGACAGGCCTCGTGGAGAGAAGTTAAATAGACTAGCATGCCTGTCCTTGCTGCAAGCTGCGTCTCTTTGGACTGACTGGTTTTCAATTATATTGGGGAAACTAAGACTCATACACAACATGTATTTCTGTATTCTGTGTGAGGGTTATTATAATAATTATAACATAGCTCCAAAGATCACTTCTAGGTTTTTCCACGGGAAAGCCTTTCTGGAATTTATTAGAGGACAAGTTAATCATCTGTAATTTTCTAGGCAGAAAAAATCATTCAGGGCAGATGGAATTTTTTCAGGGAGACAACCTGGTTCAGCCCAACCAGGTACCATCTCATTAGAATAGGAGTTTAAAAGTTTGCCCACGAGGGGGCTTTGAAAGTTAGGGAGGTACTTTAGACGTGCTATATTTCTTTGTTTAGGCTCCTACAATAATAAAGAAACATCCTGGAAAACAGAAAGGTTATTAAGATGTCAGGGGCTTAGAACGCTAAGTTATTGGTGATGTCTCGGCGCTCTGGTCGTGGGACATTCTAGGCTCTGGAAGTCCTGGAAACTGAGCTTTGGAATTTGATTTCCAACAGCATTGATGATACAGAGCCACGTGCATGCAGTCCAAAGCTTAGTGGACCAGGGACCATTCTCCCTCCACCTACTTGGTTTAGGGACCAGTACTACCCAATATACCTTGAACATAAATTTATATAATAGCTAATATTTACTGCATGTTTGCTAAGTGCTAAGAAATACGCTAATGCAAAGTCAATTACTTAAAGACTGTGGAACATAACTCATTCAAAAGCACGCAGCTAGCCGAAGGTAGAGCTGAGGCTACAACACACGTCTGTTGGACTCCAAAACCCGCCACAGTGTTCAGCTGGCAGTCACAGAAGTTTTATGTATCTCTTTGTCTGTCTCCTCACCATTTCTGTCTCTGGCCTCTCCTTGACAAGAATAACCAGTGCCAGAATGGAGAGATAAAAGTGCTAATTTGTTCCTAGAAAAGCCCAGACAGAGCAAAATGGGTAACAAGGGAGCAGAGTTCAGACAGAGAAGTGCAGGACAGAGGTCACATACCGGGGACACCTGGCGGCCCACTTTGAACTTTGAGGGGGTGGTCCTGTGAGGCTTCTCTTGATGCCCTGGCCTGCAGGCGTCCTGTGTTCTGTGACTTGACTTGGCATCTGATGAAGCTTATTCTTCACGATGGAAATTAAGTGCAACAGATGTTCCTTTTTGCCTTGAAGGAAGATAAACAAGTAGTTTAACAGACCAAAACGTATGTATTGGATTCTTCAGACGATAAGCATATGGATGCTCCCCGCCCTCTCCAAAGAGATCTTGTTTATCTAAAGGCTCGTTCGCGGTTGTCATTAATTGTAGGTGACAGCCCCCGCCCTTCGCAGCCCCACTGAATGGCAGGTGCCACAGCTCGATAACCTGAAGTTCCTACTGGTCCAGGGCCTGGAGTCAGACCTGACCACGGCAGCTGGGACATGGGGAACTAGTCTTGCTTTGGTAGGCTCAGTATCTGGAGTAGGTGGGTACATATGAACTTCCCAGGCTTGAGGTTTGTTTCATCCTCCCCCAGGTGTGTGGCCTATCTCTGGATTGCACCCCAGGGGTCCTACTGGGGCTGACACTCTACCTGAACTCCTAAGGACCTGGCCTTGTCTACTGTACTCTCAAATCCTGGTTGGGTCTTACTCTAAAATCTAACAAATCAACTGGAAACATCATTCCTCTACCGTTCAGACTCTACTGCATGCCACTCATCGGATCGAACCTCTTTGGGTTCTGAACTTGATGTGAGGAGTGACTCTGAGGCCCGTGATTTGGACCACTAGCCATCTTTCCCTTGTGTGGTCAGCTCAGTAAGTTTATTTCACTCTGCTTATTGTCTTTTCTTGCTTCTCTTTCCTCTTCCTATTTATTGCCTTGCTATGGTAATTTTCCAATCTATCTCATTTCAAATTTGTGTGACTCAATTATTCATCAGTTATTTTTGGGAACATCACTTTACATGTGTCAGACACTGTGTTAGGTCCTGATGGATCAAAAATGAGCAAGTCACAGCTTCTCACATCACCTTACAGTCTGAGGGAGCAGTTAGACTCCTAAATAGATGATTGCAACATAATCCGGTAAGTGCAAGGATAGATCCATGCACAGACAGAAAATTATGCCTGGGGAGGGGTACATAACTCACTAATCCATATAACACTAGGAAGACTTCTGGGTATGAAAGGATAGGATGGAGATAATGTAAAGGAGATTCCAGGCAGAGAGGAAACATGAGCAAAGACTTGGAAGTAAACATAGCATTCTGTATGTAAGGAATTATGATCACTTTTATTGTGCTGGAGAATAAAGATGAATCAGGGAACAGTGAAGAGTGGAGTTGGCAAGGTAGGCAGGGGCCATGTCACAAAGACCTTCATAAATAGGGTGACGATGCAATTTTTCTAAACCCAGACACTTTTGAAAATGAAAAAGCTCTTATTAATAATTCTTCTAGGACAAAAATTAAAAACTAGGACTGTCTCAGAAAAACTGGGACACATCCTCACCTTACGTCTATGGCAGATAAGGAACTTGGACTTCGTGCTGTAGGCCATGGAGATTTAGTCAAGAGTGTTGAGTTTATGACTGCTTGGCATCTGAATACCCTTCCTGTTTCTGGAAGCAGACGGTCCTTCTTACAGCTACCGGGGGGGCTGAGGTAGGTGTGTGACCCAGGCTCTGCCAAACGGATACTCCAGACTGGGATTTATAATTGTGAGGGTGAAAAGGAATTGAGTCCATGTGTGTGGTGAGCGGAACAGTGTTACTGTCACAGGAAGTGGTGCCTAGAACAGCGTTCTGAGCAGATCATTTCCGTGTTCCCATCTTGGCTCTTCTTTGCCTCCCTTGACACGTCTGTTTTTTGGGTTGGGTTCTGCAGGCTGCATATGGATTCTCTGACCTTTCTGTCATCCTTCCAGTACATTCCTTGTCTAATTAAGTAAGCCAGAATTGATGTCTGTTTCGTGTAACTGAGAACCTTTGTTGGTAAAGTGAAGTCACGGGCTCAGGCTTATTTTGGTTGAATCGCCCTGGCAGCTGTGCAGAGGATGAAGATGAGGGGGGTGATTGAAAACACAGTCATCACTGAGTGGAGTGGTCCTTCTGCCTGGTTCTGAGAGGAGGTGTTAAGACTGTTCACAATATGCTGAGCAATCATCTTCCTCACCGAGCAAAGCAGAAAGAGAAGAAGACCCTCTCATCAATGTCCTTCTTGGAGGCCTTGAGTGACCCCAGAGAACGACAATGGGTAGAGGTGACCCCAGGCTGGCCCTCCGTTGCTGCTGTTGGGCACACTGACAGCACAGAGCAGGGAGTCTGATCGAGGACCATGGGGACATTTGGCTTGAACTTTTCAAAACCCAAATTATGCTGGCCATAAAGAAAAGGCACAACAGCCCTGCAGTCTCCAGGGCTGTTCCTTATGTGAGTAGTAAATTCTCTTCAGGCAGAGAGATGGAAAGCTGCATTAGGCAAGTATAAATAAAGATGCCATTTTTATCCCATCCTTAAAGGTTTGGCTTACAAAAAAATTCAGTGTATGTTTTCTGAGCTTGCCTTAATTAGGAGAGCCACTGAAGCTGTGCTTCCCACAGCTTTCCCTGTGGTTTGTGCTTTCCCTTTGTAATCCATTAAATTTTATGGCATTAGCAGGGATTCGAAGCACCAGGTTTAATCAATAGTTATTTCTTCTACATCAGCACTTTCGCACAGTGCTCTGTAGATTGAGTATTTTAGTGCATTGTCTGACCTTTACCTCCTAGGCTGCACTTCTTAATTATAACTTCTCCTCTTTGATCATAATACATATCCGAGGCCAAAGGCTATTAATAGCACTTGTGAATTCTCCCCAAAGGATCACAAAAATGCCCAAGTGTCTGGAAATCAGGATTGTGCATGTGTTTGGATCTGGGCAGAACTTGGGCTGGCGATCTGTGTCTCCCGATCTGACATAATCTTTTTTTTTTTTTAATCAATGTTACATCATCTCAAATATGTTATCTGGCATTCTGACCCACTCCTGGGTGCAATTCGAGTTTTGGACACACTAAGTCATCAGATATGAGGAAAATCACTTGATTTCTCCCCACACCCATGTTTTCCTACCGAAATGCTGACTGATAACCCATGCTACCTCATTGGCAAAGTGTCTTCTAGTGGCAGAAGTTTAAATCCTAAGGGGCCCACTTCCTGTTTTCTCTCGTGGGGACGGGGTTCCCCTCATTGTACACAGTTCCTATTAGCTTTGGAAGTGTTCAGGCCCCTGTGCTGTTGATCAGTAGATCTGCATCTGCGAAGATTTTAAGAGGCTCGTCCACGTGGCCGCCGTTGCTTCTCTGAGTCAAATGGGAAAGAAACTCTAGGCTCACAGATTTGGTAGCTGATATACTTTGTTTATTTCCAGAGCAGCTTCTCAGTATGAGTCAGATCTGGGAGTTTGGTAGGTCACCTTATTCTCAGTAGCTCTGAAGTGTGAATTGTGCTTGTGAGTGTGCCTCAAGTCCCACCAAGCCAATGTTCTGAGCTGTGCTAACAGCGTCCCGGATTATGCCAGTGCCTCCTTCTTTCTCTCTCTGGCTTTGGCTCCCCTTCTTGCTTCCAAGCCCAGGCTGGTTCTTTCCCTATGACAGCTCTTCCAATAGAGGCACTTTGCAAAATAGGGCTCTCCTCAAAACTTCCTGTGCCTCAGCACTGTAGTCCTGCCTGTCCCATCGAGTGCAAAGCCTGGAGCTTGACCTGCAGAGCTAAAAGCAGCTCGTTTCACTGGGAAAGTTCTCATTGCTTCCCTCCCAGGCCTGCCTGCTCCAGCACCGTAAGCAGTGAGTTGTCTCAGAGGCATTTCTCATGCGCATACCTCTGAACGCATACGTCCTGGGCTGGAATCAGGGCGTTCACTAAGAACAAAAAATATTGGGAAGCTGGAAGGAGAATAGCTACGTGACCTTGAGCAGGTTTTTTAACATCTCTAAGCCTTGGCTTCTTTCTCTCTAAAATGGGAGATTGTGAATAGTTTGTTGAGAAGATTCAGTGAAGTAACATACGTAAAACACAGCAATGTCAAGAACGATGAAGAGTCTGAGATTTTACCCTGCTTATAAGGTAACAGATTAGCCTGCTACAGTTTCATGGATGCTGGCAAAAGACACAAGACTCCTGGGTCAGGGACAAATCACTTTATTACTCACAGCAACAGCAGTAGCCAGAGGATCAGCAGTTATGTTGGTTTTCTGAGCTCCACTTCCCACAAGGCAAAGCCATGAGGGTCAGGTGATGCCGGCGCCTGCCATGGGTTTGTCACAGAGAGATACTCTGATCTTAGAGAACTCTGATTTTTTATAATGGACAGTAAGTAAACCTGCTCCTTTTCTCTATCTTTTGGCTATACAAACATTCTTGAAAAGGCAGTCCAGAACAAAGATAGGGCCTCTGTTTCCAAGATGTGCAGGAAAGCAGGAGACCCATTCAGAATTATGTCATAACCCACAGTACCTGGTTCTGATAAGATCAATTAATTCTAGCTGTCATTATTATTGACAAAGTACTTAATGTAGTAGCTAGCATATAATAAGTACTTAGTAAAGGTAACTATTGAAAGCTGGATATTTAGTTGAAAATAATGGGACTCAGTTTCTGTGAGTGAGCAATTTAATGTATATTCAGACCCTACCTCAGAGCCTGATACACAGTAGATATTCAGTATGTGTCACTGAAGGAATAAATATTATTTCAAAGGGAGAACACTTTGAAAATTGCACTAATCAAATATAAGATGAATTATCAGGGTGCAAATCATGTATCTTTTTCTTCTTTCCCTTCTATCATGTAATTCTTTTTTGTAATATTTTGCATTATTCAATATTTTGCAATATTCAAACAGTATTTAATAAGAGCTTATCAAATACTGTTTATCAAATACTCTTTGAAAGATTAATAATAAAATCAATAAAATGCACAGACAATCCTCAAATTTTAATTATAGTAATGGCTTATTCTTTCCCATTTTATACTGCATTAAACTGCTGAAAAGATGAAGTAATTAGTATTTTAAATTTTTCTCCATACTTTGATATTCTACTTAAAATGGCAAAATATATTCCTTGCCATGCTATGTGAAAGTTCTGAGAGCATTAAAATGGCTAAAATGGTAGACAGGAAGAGAGAAGAGAAATAAAAATAAACATACACAAATTGGATAAGCAGCTCTAGAATAAATTGAAAGTTGATGTAAGCTCAGGAATAGTAGTGCTATTTTTCCCATGGCAATTTACCAAAATTCATGTGCATTTCGTGATAAAAAATGTTCACCAAATCACCCCTAGGTGTAAATCTTCTGACTTCTGAAATTCAAATCTCCAAGGAAAATTCAGAAGTCACATTAAACCAATTGCTCAAGGCTGGTCAGCATTTCCCACTGTCTGGATGGAAAGAAGAATCCATTTGGCTGGGGGTCAGAAAGGAGTCAGGCTGATGATGGAGGATTGCGGAGGTGAAGAGTGCGCGTGGAGAGGGGAGATGGGGGCCTGGGAGTGGGAGATGGGCACGCTCTAGGCATATTTCTCCCCACAGCCCTCTCCTGTGCCCCTGGGAAGGTCTTTCTGTGTCCTGACGCTTCAGATTCCCCCTCTGCCAATCAGAGGGGACACCACTTGCTTCGTGCTTTAAAGACGGCAGTAATGGACGTGTTGAGGCAGGGCACAGCAAGTCAGCCTGATAATATTATTGCACACAGATTTGCTATTCATAAGGTCCTAGTACTGGGCTGCTGTCTGTCAGTTCAGTTAGATTTTTTTGGTCTCTGAGGCAAGCAATGAATAAAAAACTAATAATGTGCCGTGTACCACCTGCTATTCTTTAAACTATAGTTAAATTTCCCCTGATAATTTCTTTTCCATTAATCTTTTTTTTTTCTCTGTTAGAATATCTTTGGAAAATTGCTGACTTGGCAGCTGAAAATATTTTCTTGGCAAGTCTTTTGAAAGTGTAATTGTATGAAAGTGCCTTTTTCTTATCTTTGCCTTTAAATAACTTTTTTTTTTTTTTTGGTTCTCTGTCGGAGAAAGAAGAATAAAATAAATGATGCATCTTTATCCTCCACACATCATTATTTTTGAGCCTTTAGAGACCAGTGAAATTCTCCTTTGTGAGGGATTTTAGCCTTAAATCAACAGCACGTCAGGAAGCGCTAGCAAAGCACAGCACGACACGCGCATGCAGGCGGCTCTAGTGTCTTCTGGAGGGTCATCAAACAGAAAAGATCTGCCTGCAAGCGGGCTCCAGACGCAAGGGTTCTTCATTCCCACCACCCCCACCCCCACACATTTAGGCTCCTGGGACACAAATACAATATTGGCAATTATGATAACATTTTCTGACCTCAACTTACCAAGAAATACAAAATTTCATGTTTGCTATTTCGTGGAGCCACTGCTTTGAAATTGATTTTTAGGCAATAGTTACTTGTGATTCTTTTTGCTTCCACTGAGGATCTGGGGTTAGGAAGTACGGTGTATTTCTCTGGATGTCCCTCTGGGATATATAAAGAGAAAACAGAAGGCCAATTTCCGGTTGGCCTCAGGGTCTCTGCCAGGCATCTGGACTCTTTTCGTCCCACCTCTCCAGGGCTTATGCTTGGCCTGTGATCCTGGAGGAGAGTAGCACAGAATCATGAAATTGGAGAGCTGCAAATAGTCGGCCCTCATTTGTAAGTTCATCTCTGATTCAGGCAAAGGGGCTTTAGCTCTGGATGAGGCCAAATAAATGATTCCGGTGTTTTTCTTGGGCCTTCCAGCTCAGTGTCCCATGGAGAAGCGATTTTTCCATCCTGTAGCCTGTGCCTGATGGGAGCAATGACAAAGTAGCGGCAGAGCAGGAGCCTGGGGAAAACCCACGAGAACTTGCATTTGTTGCAAAATACTGAATTGCTAAGTGCTAAATGAGATTGCTTCCATTTCCTGCTCTCTGGCTGACAAGAAACAAATGCACCCTCAAATAGCAGGTAGAAATAGCATTGGGGATCAGAATGAGATGGCAATTGGAGACTGCATCAAAGAGCAGGGGTCAACCCTACGGTTGTGGGCGACTAAGACAAGTCACCCAGACAGACAGTGGAAGTTTTTCCTTCTGCCCTATAATTTTGTGCAGTTACATAGCTAAAAAGAATGTCAGGAAAGACTTGAGTTCAGGTCTTAGTACTGCCATTTTATCAGTCGGGTGGCCTTGGGCAAGTTACTTAATCACTCTGTGCTTCCATTTCTTCATCTAATGAGAAATGAGAGAAAAATAATACTTTTCAGGGCTGTTTAAGGATAAAGTGTGTGTTTATGTAATGCTTCTGGTTCATAGTAGATGCTCAATTAATGTCTTCCCCCTTTCTTTACTTCCTCATGTATTAATAGCCAATCATATTAGACTTGCTGTTTTTGTATCTTGACTTCCTTTTTATCAGTTTGTAAATCGAGGTGGGTTGTACATTTATTGAAGACACACACACACACTAAAAGAGGGATACAGTTCTTTGAGTTTGGAAAGAGCATGGTGGCATACAATTTGCAAGTGATCTTAATACATTAGCACTTTACATTTAGTATTTTAGAATCATAAATACAGATCTCCTGGTCTAATTGTCAAAGAATCTAGGATCCCTACTGTATTACTTTCCTACTGCTGCTCTAACAAATTACCGCAATTTTGTGGTTTGCAGCAAGACAAATTTATTGTCTTACAGTTCTGGAGGTCAGAAGTCCCAAATGGAGCTTAGGAGGTAAAATCAAGGCATCAGCAGACCTGCATTTCTCCTGGAGGTTCTGGGGGAGAATCTCGTCTCCTCGCCCTTTCCAGCTTCTGGCGGAGGCTTGCAGTCCTCAGCTTGTGGCCTCTTCTTCAATCTTCAAAGCATATTCCTCCATCTTCTCCTTTTCTGATTCTTACTCCACTGCCCACCTCTTGTAAGGACGCTGTTATGTGGGCCAACCCAGATAATCCAGAATAATCTCTCCATCTCAAGATCCTTAACTTGTTCACATCTGCAAAGTCCATTTTGCCATGTAAAGCAATGTCTTCAGAGGTTCTGGGGTTTAGGATGTGAACATCTTTGGGGGGCTCTTTTTCATTCTACCGCACCTCCCTTTCCTGATGGTTAGGTACACCTCTCTTTTTGAACACATTCTGAGGCAGTCGATTCCATTATTGGAGCTTAAATGTTATCTGACTCTCTTTTACTGGTTAAATGAAGGAAGGAGTGAGTGGAAGGAGCCCGTGTCTGCCTGTTCTTCCTCTTCACTGGTGAAGTGGAGGAGGCCAGCACAGAGCTGGACAAGAACAGCATTAGGAATGTTTGCTAGAGTTTTGTTACAAGTGCTTAGCCTATATATAACTTCTTCCACTGTCATTGCAAGGCACAGCACCAACATTACCTTGAGCCAGTTCAGATAAACACCAATAAGAAGTAATTTATTTATTTGTTTGCTTACTGCAGAGTCAGTGGGGAGCCTCCTTCAACCCAAGGCTGTCCGTTTTCAAAGGGGGTGATGGTACACTCAGTGAAAGATCCCGCGGCTCTGGCGAAGACCGTGTTCTTCTTCTTGTTTATTTTTGTTATCGAGTTATGACTATTCAAACAATTCCAGAAAGCTCTTTCCTATTGACAATATCTCCAGGTAGCTCTCTCAAGTCCATTCAGTTCAGTCTTCTGGTGTATAAGGCATGAATAAAGTACAAAATTATCCTATGTAAAATCTAGTTTTTCCCAAATGTGTAAGATTGACTTTCTCATATATTGAGGAACAACTTCTCATTAGAAAATTTCCGCCAAACATTGACATTTCCTCTGCCACCTGTCCTGTTAACAGAATCACAGTCTATCCAAATGCTGTAAGTGATCATTTAGGGTGACTCCTCTGTGGCCACATGCGGCCACTGGACAGACTGGCCCCCTGTTCCTGCTGCTCTGGCTGTTGCCCCCATCTCAGTCTGTTGGTATTTTACACTCATTCTCCCCAATTCCCAACAGTTTATTAATTACTATATCTTTTAAGAACTCAATTTCATTGAGTTATTATTTACATGCAAATGCGTATATCTGTGTAACCATCACCACAATTAACATATAGAACATTTCTATTACTGCAGAAAGTTTCCTCCACCCCTTTTATAATCAGTTCTTCACCACTCTTCAGCCCCAAGCAACCACTGATATGCTTTCCATCGCTGTAGATTAGTATGCCTTTTCTAAAATGTCATATAAATGAAATCATACAGGATGTACTCTGTTGCGTCTGCTTTTTAAAAAAACTCAACATGTTTTTGAGATTCACTCATTTGTTGTGTATATCAACAATTTGTTCCTTTTTATTGCTGAGTAGTATTCTATGGTATGGATTTACCACATTTTGTGTGCCTGTTTACCTGTTGATGAGTATTTGGATCATTTCAAGTTTTTGGCTACCGTGAATAAAGCTACTATGAATATTTGTATTCAGGAAAACATGCACATATGGTTCCTTTCTTCCTCTTCTTCTTCTCCTTCTCCTCCTCCTCTTTCTGAGTAAATACCAAGGAGTGTAATTGCTGGGCCCAGGTAAATATACATTTAGCTTTATAAGAAATTGACGAACTGTTTTCCAAGGCTGTTGTGTCATTTCATACGCCTACAAGCATTGTCTGAGACTTCCAGTTACTCCACATGCTTGCCAGCAGTTGGCATTATAATCTTTTTAATTTAACCATTCAAATGGGTGTGCAACAAGATCTCATTGTGGCTTTAGTTTTCATTTCCCATAACTGATCATCTTGGGCATCTTTTCATGTGTTTATGACCATTCAGGGATTTTCTTTTGTGAAGTATCTATCAACAATTTTTGCCCATTTTTAAATTGGTTTGTCATTATTATTGAGTTGTAAGATTTCTTCATATATTCTGGGTGCAAGTCTTGTATTAGATATATGCATTGTAACTATTTGATCTCAGTCTGTAGCTTGGCTTCTCATTTTTTTAACATTGACTTTTAATTTTGATGATGTCTAATGTATTAGTTTCCTTCCTATTGCTGCTGTAACAAATTACCACAAATTCAGTGGCTACCACAACACAAATTTATTACTTAAAAGTTCTGGCTGTCAGAACACCAAACCAGGTTGGCAGAGCTGCATTCCTTTTGGAGGCTCTAGGGGAGAATCCATTCCCTTGCTTTCTCCCATTTGTAGAGGCTGCATTCCTTGCCTGGTGATGCCACATCATGCTGACCTCTGCTTCCATCCTCACATTGCCTTCTCTGACTCTGATCCTCCTGCCTCCCTCTTATAAGGACCCTGAGATTGCATTAGGCCCTCCTGGATAATCCAGGGTAGTGTCCCCTTTGCCATATAAGGTACATATTCATAGGTTCTGGAGATTAGCACCCAAGAAATTCATTTGTTAAATGAATGATGAACCTTTTGTCACACAGTACAGGACTCTCTTCACAATGGTGTTGCAGATAGCCATTTACAGCAAATACACTCAACTGCAAAGAATGGACTGCATGAAGGAAAGGTGGTAAAGAGCCAATTTTTTATGTAGGCAAAAAGTATATTTTGGGGATATTCTGATAGACATATCAGAGTTTTGGTAAATGAATTTTAGTATTTTATTTGATAACCTTAACTGTTTTCCATCATAGCTGGAGAATAGGTACACTAGTTAATAAAATATTTTGGTTAATAAAGATCCTTGCATACATTTTGAATTTAAGAAGGGTAAAGGAGGAAAAGGAACCAATATATATTCAGTGTGTCCAGTGTACTTGACACTGAACTATGTACTTTACAACTATCTCATTAAGTCCCCAGAACAATCCTGGGACACTCAGGGTGTCATTGAACATCACTTGCTATTTTACTTGAAGGGAGTTGATAAGTTAGTTACTAAAGTTTTTCCAGTTAGTAGGATGTCCCAATATATTTTCAGATTTCACTTTTAGTCCTTAAAACAATCTTTAAAAGCCAAGTCAGATTTGTTGCAGGGCTTTTTGGAGGAAGAAGTCATTAGAGCATCAGAGAAGTCCATCCCACAGCTCTATCCAACTGTGTCCGTGCTACTCTGAAACCACTGATGGGCATTTCAGCTGAAGAGAGAACGCCTTTTGATGTTGCTCCCCAAAGTTTCTGAAATTGTTCAAAACAAGATATTAATTCTTCCTAAGGCCACTTTATAGGTTTGGTTAAAATTCATCCTGTTTATTTCCCATCTCAAATTATGCCCAGCTCCAGTGTCCAGCCTAGCTTAGCAGAGAGGTTTATGCATTAAATGCACATGACAAAATTCTCCACGTTACGGGATGCCAAAAATAGAAAATGCCCCAAATTGGAACAAAATATAATTCTCTCCTTCTTGTTGCCGAAGATAAATTAAAGCCCTCCAGTCGAATCATTCTTCTATTGAGAGAAATTAGTCTCAAAAAAAAAAGATATTTTTATTTATTTTTCGGTAAAACACACATGGGAGTCTATTGTCGGATTTGGGTTCCTGGGTGTAGTCTGGTTTATTTTCCAATGAAGCTGGTGTGTTGTCTTAGAGCATCTCCATAGTTGGATCAACCCAACATGAAGTCTCTTATATGTTCTACTCTACCTAAATCAGAAAATGTGAAATGAAAATGTGACCATGATTTCTATATTTATAATACTTATTGGTTAACCAAGAGATAGAAATAATTTACAATGTATAAAGGAACTTTGAGAAAAAGGTAGAAGTTTAGGAAACTTGAGAAGAGATAAATTAATACTACACAAGGTTTTGGGGATTGAGGAAGCCAGGCCAAAGGAAAATACTCTATCAGAGGGAAGTCAGGTAATAAAGTGGCCACTGTGGGGGGTTTTGTCCAGGCAGCTGCAGGAGTCTGAATGCAGTGGACCAAGTGATGGTGGGTAGAATCCAGAGGAGAACCAACAGGAGGTTAGGTGCCTTTGAGAACCATTTTTTTAATGGGGAAAATATTATTTTTGGCAATAATATCAAATTGGTTCAAACAATAAGAAAATGTGTTTTCTCCCAGAACTAGACATGCAGAGATGAGAGAGGGGATGGGCCCAAGAGCAGTGCAATATGGAGCATGTTGATCTTTTCAAGGACCTGGGGTCTTTCTACCACTCTGCTCTTCTGTCCTCAGTGAGTGTGCCATCCTAAGGGTGAGTCTCCTTGTGGTAGCAGAACGGTTGTTGTTGGCAACAGGAGCTGGTTACTTTCTTGTTTATGGCCAGCAGAAGAGAAAGAGGAAAACCTTTTCCTTGAGCAAGGAATATAATGCATCCTTTTGAATATGATTGGACAAACAGATCACATGCTGATACATTGGCCAAAAGCTGTCCTTGGGTCATGTGCTAGCTGGTACGTTGATTGATCTGTAATATTCTCTGAAAGTAAAAATAGGGTGAATATCTGAACAACAATGGGGTTCTGTTGAGAAGGGGGAAGGAAAGACTGCATGTTGGGTAGACAACCAACAGTGTTGACTAGAGAGTCCAATGATGAAGAACTGAGCAGCCCAGGGATCAAGTTGAAGAGTTCTCAAGCAGAAGTCAATGTGAAACAGAGAAATTCAGGACCCCATTTAGGGCCCAGGGGCACTTACCAGAGCTGATGCCACTGGGATCTGCTCTGAGAGACATGAAAACCACGTGAGACTAGATCATTTTTTACCAGTCATTTTGTGGTCAGAGAGGGATGGATACAAAAGTCTAAAGCCAGAGAATCTGAGTGTCAGGCAAAGGGCTGTAAAGATTAAGCCATCAGGTTAGACTCCAGGAGGACTTAGGGTCTGTGGTGAGAGATGAGTTAGTGGGATTGGTTGAATACTCAGGATAAAATCCTGGAGGTGGTGGAGTCTTGCTTTTACATGTTGGAAATGCAGAGCAGGCCTGAAAATTTTGAGATCACGATGGATTAAAGCATTGGTTCTCATAATTACATGTGCATCAGAATCAGCTTGAGAGCTTATTAAAACACAGCTTACTGGGTCCCATCTCCAGAGTTTCTGATCCAGTTGGTCTGGGGCAGGGTTTGAGACTTTTCATTTCATCAAGTTTCCAGGTGCTACTGCTGCTGCTAGTCTGGGGCCCTCATTCTGAGAACTGCTAGATTATAGGAATAGCCTATCAAGAGCTGTTCAACCAGTCTTTCAATGTGTGGTACAAGGGCCGTCTATGTAAGAATCACCAGTAGGGCTTCTTAAAAGATGTTGGTTATCCAGGCCCCACTCCCAGAAGTTTGGATTAGTAGCTTTGGAGAAGAACCCACAAATCTATTTTAAACAACCTCCCCAGGTGATTCTTATCTTGCTAAGATTTGTAAACCACTCAATTAGACTCTGTGAAGCTTTTTAAAGCCATCCCCCACCCCGAGGTGCTCTGTGGGGTAAGTAGGCTATTGCAGTGACATGTACATACCCTCTGTTGGTGTCACTATGGCATAGAGCCAAGCACTGGGGTTTTTGGAGCTTAACAGAGAGGGTCTTGTGTGTGCCACTTTCTATCTGGGTGACCTCAAGCAATGAGACTTAACCATTTTGGGCTTCAAGTTCTTAATTTTTAGAATGAAATAATGAGACAAGTATTATACAGTAGTCACTTAACATAACGTGTGATACTTAGTAAGCAATCAATAAACAGTAGCTCTTCTATGATATCCTCCTATCTTCCATTCCCAGTATGCAATATGCTGATTAACCGACTAGATGCGTCTCTTCTGGGGTGGGGGAAGCTGCCTCCCCAGAGGCAGTTTTATATGGAAGAAAGGCATCAACAGGAGGAGTCCAGGAGGAAAAGATGGAAAAGACTTTGGGACTCAAAGGGCAAAGAGAGAAGAGCTCTCTTCTCTGAGTAGTGCTGGTAACAAGTGAGCAGATAGGGAGATTTCTTTTGGAGGTTGTCTCCTGCCTATTTGGTTACAACTCCTGTCCCCATTCATTATGCCATCCATGTCCTCTTGTTACCACCTCCAAGACTCCATCTGCAGTGGACATCTGTACACACTTAGAAGAGGGATGTACATATTTGCACATAATTATAGGAGGGATACATAGAGGGGTTAGAAGAGTGGCATTCGGGAAAAATGAGGAAAGCTCTTCTGAAGCTCAAAACAGACCACGCAGTCAAATAAAGCCTGGAGATAGTCTCAGTGTGGCTCAAAATTCTGGCACCGTTTTGTTGACATATTTTATTTCCCTGCATCTGTCTGGTTATACACATGAGATGGGATCATATTCTCTTCCGAGTCCTTGCAGCACAAGGCCAAGTAGATGGGCGCTGGTAGAGAGAGTGTGTGAATGTTTTGGCCTCATCTGTTCAACTGATCAAGTAGCCTTTCCCACAGAGCTATTATTTTCTCTTGTCCTTTAGATTTTGTTGTGAGTATCTTCATGTCAAAATGTACTTGGAATTTAAAAGACAAGATATTCTGGTACTTTTGGCCCCAGAGAATCCTTTCTATCTCTTGTCTTGCTCATGCTGAGGTTGTTTATTATATATATATAAAATATATTCTCTTTAAGAGTTCTGAACACTTATAGTTCCAAATGACTGAGAAACAACAGACCTAAAATTCAAAAATGAAAGCAAAATGAAAACAAAAAACAGCTTTCCACTTCCTACTCATATACTCTGGCATTTCTGCTCAGAACCAATTGCAAAATCATAGTGTTTTGAAACTTGAAGGGAATTAAAGTCCAGGAAATGGAGGCTGAGAACATTTAAGTTGCACCTAGTGTCACTCATTTAGTTGGTGTCAGGAAACAGACCTTGTGGTTTCTATTTCAATTTCACCAAGTTACACCCTACCCCCTTTGATCTGAACCCACAATCCCATAGCTACTAAAATCCTGAAAGGATTTAGAAAGACACACTTATGATTATTACACTATATATTTAAAATCCAATTCAAATCTATTCCACCTCCACAGATTTGTAAATCATTTTATGAGTTGGCTAATTAACTAATCAGAATGAGCTTTTCAGTAATGACCACCCTCATTCCGCACCATGGGGCAGGATAATTAAAAGCCCTCAATGAATTTCTTCCTTCCTAAGCCTAGGGATGCCTCAATAGTGATGTGCTCGAAAACATGCCACCCTCCGTTGTCAAAGGCAGACATTAAGACTCATTTTTGCCCAGTGTGTTTGGTACTTTCCAAACTCCTGAGCTAAAAGATAAAACTGAGCTAGACACTTCCAAGGATACATTTTAAAAAATCATTTAAAATTTTGGTGTTTTTGCTTTCATCAACTTAAAATTTTTTTACTCTTACTTAAAAAAATATTGTCAATATAATGCATACCCATAGTTATAAAATAATGAAAAGTGGCAGTTTCCTGCCCTGTGCCCTCGCCTCTGGGTGGACCACTTTAAACTCTTTTTGCTCTCTCTTCTGGCATTAACTTCCATTTACAGTTATTACTTGATTCCTAAGTTTTAGACATTTTCTAGTGACTTCCTCTTATGATAGTTGATGACATGGCCGTCTACCACCCTCCAAATTTCTTCTCTTCCTTTTCCCACTATAAATAATAAGACCATAATTTTAGTGAAGTCAAAGTTCAGTCTTTACATTATTACTATTATGTAAGTAAACGTATGTTATGGAATAGGCTACTATTATGCTATGATTACATTTTCTTTCTTGTGTTTTTAAAACCCTTTCTTGGAAATAAAAACTGCCTTATTTTCAGTCCCATAATCTCCTATCTACTTGCTCTTATTTTTTTCAAATGCTCCACTGGATCTGCTGTACACATTTTTAAAAGTTGCCCCAAATAGTTTAACAAGTCTGATGTTCTATCAATCGTTGCCCCCTTTCTGCGCCACCCCCCTTTCCAATTCCGTCTGTTCCTTGGAGTATAGATCCTTCTTCTCCAGTCGTTTTTCCTGCAGGCCTATTGCACAATCATCTTTGGACCTCACTGCTCTTCTGTGTGGAATCTCCTGTCTCCTTGATTGTGTGCTTTCTCCTTCCTTGTTTTATTCCCTCATTTTTCTCAGAGTAATCCTTCATAAACCAGAACTTAAATTTTAAAAAATTGGAAAAACTTACAAAATCAGGGGGAAGAGTGTAATGAGTTCCTATAAATTTCCCGCATGTTTGCCACTCTTATTGCACTTGCCCCTTTTTCTTTTTTTGTCCTCCTTCTCTCCTCCCACTCTCCCACGTCCTCTCCTCTCTGTCTCTCTCCCGCTCCTCTTCCATGCCTTGAGAGACAGACTAGGGAAAAAGAGACAGCATCTGCCAAGTTTCTGACTCCAATTGCATAGGAAGATTTACCCTAGATCTTTCCATTACATGAACAAATACTTTCCATGTTCGTGGGACATTGAGTTGGGTTCGGCACATGCAAAATTTTCAAGCTGACCAGAAGTTTTGCCATAATGATTTCAGAACTTTTCTGAGATCGTAGTATTCAAATTAAATTAATTCCCAAATAAACTTGCTCTTTAGGCTATTGTTATCCAGCAGGCGAAATGTTCAATTTATAATATTCAGCTATGGATACTAAAAAATATAACATAATGCAATGTTTAGTTCCTTTAAAAATATGCTTCCTGTATAATAGCAATATAAAGATTAGGATTTGACATTTGATAGGAAAACTATTTTGTTTCATTAGGAACGGTACAAACTTCATGGCAAAGGGCTTACTATGTCTGTTAATGCCTCATTATATAGCTCAGTTAACTTTAATAAATACAGTAATTTTGTATCACAAACCAGTAGCTGATGGAACATATGATAACTAGAAATTATGTCCATGAGTTTACACGTTGCCTTCATGTAATTGTAAATCTCATATTAATTTTTATTCAGGTGTTCTTATCTTCATTATTGAAAATGTGGGCATTTTTATAACATTTTGCATTTTCTGAACTGTATTAACAGAATAACTGAGAATAATTTGATGTAAATAATTCAGAAATGCTGATAAAAATCTCTGCCTAGTCACTTTCTTATCTATGACTCCATTCTCCACAGACTCTGCTTTTTTACAGTACATAGATCCCAGAAATTTGCAGCTTTCTGGTTAAATAACTTGGTTTAGAGTCCTATTTTCTCCTTTTATTCTTTATCTCTAGAAGGTAAAGAAATTAGGTTTATTATGAACAATTTATCAATGTATTTATAATAAAGTCTTCTCCTTAATCTTATTTATACTCTACTTCACACATTTTTAGTAATCATCTTCTGAAAAGGTCATGCAAAGCAAGTTTTGAGTAACAAGAATAAATAACTTAGTCACATAAATGTTTGTTAATATACAGATTAAAGTGATATAAAGATGAGTAAAATGCTTCCCCTTAATGACAAAGAAAAGCATCATTTTCAATTTTGATACTAATCATCTCAAATTTTACCAGTAGGTAGGGTGAAAATGTTTAACCAAGTGGTTATTTTAACGATGGCAATCATAATTTTTAACTCACAGGGATTTTTGGCGTGATCTCTACTGGCTCCTTTTCCTAGCATCCTAAACCTGGCTGTGGCAGCTTGTATATTCCAAAGATGCCTACATATAGATCCCATGCCCCATGTGCTGCTTAAAGTGAGACACTCCTCTCACCAAGAGCTGAGGTCTGTGCTCTCTCCCCTTGGATATTTTTTTCAAGGGGGTTGTGCTTGGACTAACAGTATGCTGCAGAAGTGATGCTGTGTGACTTCCTAGGCTAGCCCATAAAGAGGATGCAGCTCGTGCGTGACTTGCTCTCTCTTGGGATATCCACCTTGGAATTTCTAAGCTGTCATGTAAGACATGCAGCTACTCTGAAGCCACCATGCTGGAGAGGCCATGTGGATAGACCAAATGGGGAAAGAGAAAAACGTCAGAGGGTCTCTAGGTGTTCAGTCTTCCCAGCCTAGGTACCAGACATGTGAGTGAAGCAGCCACTCTCTGCCTGCATCCATGTGAGAAAGCCTGAGGGGGAATTGCCCAGCTGGGTCCAGTGAAATCCCAGAACCGTGTGAGAAAACAATATAATGTGGTTGTTGCTTTAAGGCACTAGGTTTTGGGGTAATTTATTATGCAGCCATAGTAAATGGAATATTGGCCTTTCTCCATGGTTCCTTCATTCAGAGAATAGCACCATCATTCATATGACAATCCCCAAATTTTCACATCACATTATTTGAGACTTCTCTGAGATCCAGAGGGGATGTTCCAATTGCATATGCAAATTTACACAGTCTCAGATGTACCTACTGGGAGATACTGCAAATCATATAGCAATAGATAGTGATGTGTGCTATCTGTTCCAAGAGAGGAGCCAATAGCAGGCAACAGTCATGCAATCTACCACAGTCACCAAAGCAGTATGAGTCTATTAATACAATCAGAAGATAAATATTTTCTCTGTATTTATGTCTATGTGGTAACAACAAAAAAGAACTGAACAGACACCCACCAAAGGATTAACAGTCCTCTGGCATGGGGCTGGAAATGTGAAAGAGACGAAGACTCCAGTCCTCCTTAAACCTCTGTAGTATTTGAATCCTTTCCAATAAGACTCCAAGCAACTGAGGGAGACTGAGGCTGGTCTGCAGCACGCTGCATACAAGGTCAGTCAGTAGTCAGAGTCATAGAGCTGGACCTAATTCAGAGTCATTTGTAATGGATTGTGTCTGGGACCTGCTTTTGGTGTGTGCCTCACGTAGTTTCCTGTTGTCATCTGAGCACGTACAAAGAAAGATGACCATATGGACTGTATTTCTGGCTGTCTTCCTTGGATTCCAGGCTCTGTGTATGAGGTCAGAGCTGTTTACTCTCGCTTTACTGCTTCCTCATGTCCTCCTTCAGGTTTTTGACAAAGTGTTGATGCCAGGAAGATTAAAAAGTCTTTGGTGTTACCCAAGAAAAAGAGCTACTTGCCAGGTAGAAGTGACCAATAGTCTTCTCAGAGAAGTTAGCGCCAGGAATAGATTCGTGTTTTCCTTCAGAGAAAGCTCTATTTTCAGGAATTTTTTTCTTTGCCTGGATTAGTAGTGATTATCTTGGTTGTAACTGAGAATTAGCACTTCTGATTCAACTGCTGTTAAGTTAAAAATTGTTTCAAGATACTCCTTCTCTTTCCTTACTTAGTTTTTACAGTTATACAACGAGGAAAAGAAAAATATGGATCTATCCACTTAAAAAAGAATCCGTATTCAAAATAGGAAATTTGCAAAACAGGTAAGTTATAGAGTTGGCATGTAAAATTTCTTGATTTCCAAAAGGCTTTTCTCCCAGAATTCTTTTAAATAGAATGAGTCTAATAGAGTTATGATTTTATTTATAGATCGCAAAGAAATAGGAGGTGGTGGTGGTAGAGAAGAGAGGGCAGAGACAGAGAAAATGTTTTAGGAAATCATAGTGATTAAAGATCAATAAAAAATGAAAAATAAAAACTTGGAAAATTGTTACACCAAGAGAAAAATTTTAAATTCATAATAAATTTAGGAAAATGTGATTCAAAGTGAAAATTTTTATGGTTCGTAAGATGGAAAGTGTCTTTTCCCTTATAACAAAAGCTATCCTTTCGCATAGAGGAGAGGGCTGGTCGTGTACTTTGTGAGAACAAGGCATGCTATGAACGATGAAGGGCTCTATTTCAGCAAGTCACAGGCAGAAAACAAAGCCCCAAACAGCTGGATAGAACTGCAGCACTGCTGAAAGTAGGATACTGTTTCATTATTCTACCAAACGCTTTGAGATCTAAACATTATAGTTATAGTATATAAAAAGGCGATCTGTACATTTGTGTGCTGAATACTATGCATTCGTAATGCCTGTTGGTGATTTGGTTGTAAGAGCATATTTAGCCCTTGCTTTCATTTTTATTATTGGAGCAAATCAAACCATCTATGAGGTCCTAAACAGCCAAAGCTCTCCTTTTCTCTCTAGTTTATCAGCGAGCACTAGCTGGGCTCTTGGAAAAGGACTTTTTTTCCTGCTTGTCTACGGTAGCAGCTCTGTTTTGCTCAAGTGGCTGCAGATGCACAGGCTGCACAGGGAACACTGGGCTATGATCAGTGGGAAAACAGGTTCAGAAATCTGGGGAGTCGAACTTTTAGGTTTTGCATAGCCTGGGAATCTGGCCATGGCCTCAGATCAGAAACGGAAAGATATAAACTGGGTCTGGTTACCATAGCATGTTAGAAAAGCTCCCTTCCTTCCTAAATAGCAGCATCTTTATTGTTATTTTCCTCCAAATGTAGCAATGATATATATTCTTTGGGGTAACAAATTATGTATGAAGTAGAAAGTGAAATTCTCTCCTCTACCCCCAATGCCATCAGCTCCCAGGCATACCCCACTGTTAACATTTTGTTATAAATCATTCCAAATATTTTCTATAAATGTGAACACGATTTTATTTTTCCGAAACAAAAAAATATACTGATTTTTGTTTTGTAATGTGATCTTTTACCTTAACGCTATATATGGGGCTTCTTTCTGTCTCATTATCTAAAGACCTATGGCTCATGCCTCAAAGCGCAGTATTATTATTTATTTACTTAATAGATCCTTGAGTGATGGGCATTGACCCTTGTTATATATGATGCTGCAAGGAATAGCTTTTCACTTACATCTTTCCACATTTATCCTTTCATTTCCTATGATAAATTCCCCTAAAGTGGAATTGCTGGGTCAACCAGTATCCATGATTTACGTTGTAATACTTATTGCCAACGGCCCTCCTGAAATGTTGTACTAAATACACTCCTACCAGATGTGTACAAAAGTGTTCCATCTCCTACAGCTTTGCCTAAACCGGATATTATCAATCTTTTTAACTTTTGCCAAACTGATAGGCAAAGACCAATATCTAATTTCCCTATAATTTACTTAAGAACTGGTTTTTCTGAATCCAGAGCTAGTTGTGTTTTCTGCAGTAAAATGTCCTATCATTTGGCTTTGGGAACCCTCCTGTGCTCCCAGCCTCTGCCCTACCCTGCTCAGCAGTGCATTGCTGGGCATCGTTGGTCTTTTATTGCAGTCTATTCTGCTAGCTGAGCAGTGGGGTGATTGCTTCCGGTCTCTGACATGGATTCTCATTGTATTTATGCAGGCACACAATCACACACACAATCACGCATTCACCACACCATACACATACACACAATCTCTCTCTCACATACACATATAGATACACACACCACATCACACTCAAAATCACACACACAATCCTATCCCAAACTGCCAACCAGTTCAGAGGCCCATCACATTCCTGGGACACTTTGAGAGCTCCCAGATGACTGTGACCTTTCTTGGGTGTCAGCTTCATCATGTGAGTTCTCTGGTACCTTGCTCCTAGAGCTGCAAGCTGAGAGCCATTTCCTCCTGGCTGGGAACATTTGCACTCTCATAGCACAGAGGCTGCTGGTAAAAAGGTGAGAACTGAAGTTCTTGGGTACAGACTCCAATTTACAAGAAATGCTTTAAATCTGTTCTCTCTCTCACCCAAACCAATACGTATTACTTCCTCTTGAATTTTGTCACATGGATTTTGGAGAATTAAACTGGGGAAAGGCCTAACTAGATCCAGTTTTGTCTGGTTTCTGCTTAAAACATTCTGATTTACCATTAGCCCAATGTTTCTTTCTTAATGCACAGTTTTCTTTACTGATTTTTTTTCCCTTTCTCACTAGTATTGCTCAAAACAGAACCGCTAAAATATGCTGACCTCTTTTCTTTCCTCAGAGTTCCTTAGCAGTAAGACATACGCAGAACACATCCATCAAATCTACTATTTAATTAAAGTACAAAGTTAGGTTGGGGAAATATAAATAATTGAGCTTATAGGGGATTTGTATATGAACACTCTTCTCCCTCTAGTTTTCTGTGTACAAGCCTGGATCTAACTCTTTAGAGAGGAGTTTGTCTTAACACAATTCTGAGCCAGACAGCCTGAGTTTGCATCCAACGTCTGTGTGAACTCAGGATAATTTCCCTTTTGAGCCTTGATTTATTTTGGTATAAAAAATGGAATGAATAAAAGAAGTATTAGCCATGAAGATTAAATGAGTACTTTGAACAATATAAGATGTCACTACATGATAAGAATATTTTTATTCATTCAAAAATATTTCTTGAGCATCTATTATGTACCAATATTGTCTAAGGAACTAGGGAGAAAATGGTGATTAAATTTAATGATAAAGAACATGATTGATGCTTTCAAGAAACTTTCTCTTGTGATGAGAAAGAGAATCAAACAAGGTTTTCAATAAATGGTGACAAGGGAAGAGTGCCGTGTGTAGGTGGGACTCTCATGGCAGCTCAGAGCTCTGGCTAAGACTCATCAGAGAAGACTTCCTGGAAGGAGTGGCGCCGGGCTTTCCTTAGGTTGCAGGGAATCGAGGGAGATGTGTCTGGATGCACATTTTAGTTTTCTTCTACACAGAACCTGACTTCATCAATACATTGAACCAATCCACATTCATGTACCTCCTAATGTCAACTAGGCTCAAAGATAAACCAGATATGGGTCCCACTCTCGAGGATTCTCATTTCCCTGTGGAGATAGAAACTGTGTACAGTGTGTACAGTGTGACAATAATTATTGCTAACACTTATTGTCTGCATCCTATGTGGTAGGCATGAAGTACTTTGCTCATGTAATTCTCATGGTCAAATCTATGAGGAACACGCGATTGCTGTGCCCATTTTATGGATGACTAAACTGAGGCAAATGAACTTAAGGACTTATCCAAGTTTACTGTGCTAGGAAGAGATAGAATCAGGCACATCAACCCTGGCCATCTGGCTCCAGAACCTGTCACCTACACTGCTTCAGTGGAGGTGCATAGGTAGGAGGGAGAGGGCCAGTCCTGGAAGGCTCGCTCTGCCACTACAAATCCTTCCTTCCCCAAATTCTTCCTTTCCTCTTTTTTAGTATGTCACTCTCCTCATGGTGATCTTCAGTCTATTGGTTTAGTCACATAAGTGGTTTTCTTCTTGTTAACATGCATATACCAGTGGACAGGGTTAACTCAAAGGAGTTAAAACTCTTTCTGAAAAGTCCATCAGATCTCTAAGGTGCTGAGTCAGGAGAGAATCTAAGACACTGGATGAGAGGGGGGAAGCCTGGCTTGGAGGATGCGAAGGGAGAACAGAAGTGGGAGCAGGAATGTGCCGCCTGAGGACACAGCCTCCCTGCCTGGCACTTCGCCCTTTGCCGTAGCTGGCCCTTCTCCAGTCAGGTCTGCCAGCCCCACCTGCCGTCCTTGACTCGCACTTCACTTCCTCTGCCTGCTTTTTAATTTCTCATTGGTGTTAGGACCTTTATCCTATTCTATCTCCTCCAGGAGGCATCTGTCTGAGGTTCTTTTCCTGTTAATGATCTTTCCTTAGCAGGGTATCTCTGGATGCATTCCTGAGAGACTGCCTTATTTTTTAAGAAAAGGAACGAAGAGCAGAAGTTTTACTACTGTTCATTTTTTAATTATAAAGATTATTATTTACTTACTAAAGAACATTTGGAAATATAGAAATTTGTAGTGATAAAAATCACCCCTAGATACTGTTAATAGTTTGGGATCATTCCTTTAGTCCATTTTAAAACATCGTGTAGAATTTTAAAAAACATAGGGTAATCATTATATTTACATGCACATGTGTATGCATAATTACATTTATATGTATATATAAATATATGTGTATATATATAAATATCACATATATATCTAATTTTGTATAGGTAGAAAAGGATTTTAAGATTCAGTCGTTATATGCTAGTCACTTCAATCAGCCCAAGTCTATTGACTTCTATATCGAATGTCTGTCATCACAGTTGTGTTTTAATCTAAATTGACCACTTGGGCATCTGTTAACCTTTCAACATTTCTTTGTGATGGAGGTACCATCTCAAATCGTTCCAATTCAGTCTTGCGAGTTTGTGTTTTCCCTGACATCACCCTAATGTGCAGAAACGTGAGAGATTTCTTTTCTCTCACGCGTTGGCAAATATCTTCAGACTCTTAAGTGCATCTATTACACAGTGCCTCCTCTGTGTCCTTTCATCCTGCTCCCCGTTCGATACCGTATTAAGGAACTGAAACTCTAAGGTAGCATATCAGGACAGAAGTGGAGAAGGCACTGGAAAGGTTACCATTGCCTGCGTGTGAGGCAAATACTCCTCCCAGGAGAATTCATCATAAATGGTGCTGCCTTCTTGCTGATGGATTGATTTGCTCGGCAGAATGGATGGAAGATGACAGAGAAACACTTGGAAACAGATGGAGTGATGGGGAGCAAGATGAATAGTCATTTCACCAAAATTTGGACCCCATTTTTAGGATGATGACTCCAGGACTTCAGAAGAGTGGTTGAAATTAAGACAAGAATCTTTGCATTGTTCTCTTGAACTCTTTATGTGATTTCTTTTGAGTAAAGTATAAAAATGTGACAACTGAAAATATTGAGAGGACTTTTATCAAGAACACATTAACTGTAGAGAGGTTTTTTTTCCCCTCTTTAAAAACTCTTTTACCATCAGAATGGATGTGCAGTCCCCTCTGAACTATAAAATAAGGGAAAGAGGAAGCCCTCATTCCTGTGGAGATAATTGGAGTTGAAACATTTCATATGCTCTAGAGTAGAAAATGCAGGAACTGTATCGTACGCAAAGAACAAAGGAAGACATGCAGCGTGTCAACCTCTCTATATTGGCTTTGAGCCCAGCCTACGAGCTGAAATTAAGCTTTGCCATAGCAACATTAAGGATGAAGAACTCTTTAGGCTAAAAGCACTTTTGTCAGAGAAAATCTGGGATGATCTGGAGTGGAAAGGGGTGTGTAGGGGTTGGAAGAAATGCATTTTAACAGATAGCATTCTCAAAAGCAAATTCAGACTACTTCTAATCCCCGGCTAGATCTGGTGACAAATGCACCTTTAATCCCATGTACAAAGTCTGTCATACTGGTCTTTTAAACTCTTCTGGTATGTTGATGTGGTGTCCCCAAGGTTCTCCCTTTGTGTAGGCAAACAGTTCCATCCATGAGCTCCAATTCTCCTCAGATATAAATTCTCTTGGAAGGGAGAATTATTTGACCTTGTCTATTACTATGCTACTGATTGATGTCAGTACCTTGTTTAAGGCTCAGCCTGTGACCAAATCCAGCCCACCACCTTTTTCACAAAATAAAGTTTTATTGGAACTCAGCCAGCCAGCCCATTCATTTCTACATTATCTGTAGTGCTTTTGCACTATAACAGAAGGATGTAGTTGTGACAGAGACCCTATGACCCCCAAAACCAAAAATGCTCACTATCTGACCTTTTGTAGAAAAAGGTTTGCTAAACATTGCTAGCTGATTAGGACATGCTGAGGGCGAAGTCCTAGGTTTTAATTCACATTTTACACATCCCGCCCCAGAACGCTTCCTTGTAAATGGTGTGGCTGGTCAGATGATAGTCCTTATTGCCCTTCCATTAGTGGGGAAGAGTTCTCCATACACGTTCTGTAGACTTGACCCAGGCTCAGTAGGATGATCTTGGTAAAGACAGGATTTTGACTTTCAAAATGAATCATTTATTAGTTTCCTATTGCTGCTGTAACAAACTACCACAAACTTAATGCCTTACAGCAACACAGATTTATTGTGTTCTGGAGGTCAGAAGTCTCAAATGGGTTGGCAGGGCTGTGTTCCTTCAGGAGACTTCAGGGAAGAAACTATTTCCTTGCCTTCTCCAACTCCTAGAGGCTGCCTAAATTTATTCATTTATGGCTCCTTCCTCCTGTCACTCTGACCTTGGCTTCCATGATCACATCTTCTTCTCTGACACTGACCCTCCTGCCTCTCTCTTACAAGAACCCCTGTGATCACATTGGGTCCACCTGGATAATCTCCCCACCTTGAGATCCTTGACCTAATCATATCTGGAAAGTCACCTTTGCCATGTAAGGTAACATACTCACAGGGTTGAGGGACTAGAATGTGGACATGTTTGGCGGGCCCCTGATTCTGTCTCCCACAAATGGTAAATGCTTACTCTCACCTCTGTCTGCCCACATATCCATAACATTTTTACTGATTGCCAAGCTGGGGAGTGGGGGTGGGGGGTGGTGGGGGGCAGTGGGGTGTGCTAAGATAATTTCTCACCAGTGATTTGAAAGTTCTTATCAATATTTTATTTACATTTTGAATGGAAAGCATGAAATACATTTGATGCTTCAAAGAGAACAGTAAGACATTTGGGAGATGATTGAATCTTGATTGCATTGGAAAGGAAATGGATTATTTACTACGTAAGTGCAATGCATATTTGCATAAATAAAGCACTTTCCAAATGAACATAATAATTTCCACTGCATTTTCTAAACAAAAGAGATCGATTTCACATTTTCTAAATACAAGATCACTCCCACCCCGTACTAGATATAAGATACTTTCTGATAGTTATCATATGTAAATGGAATACATCTGGATAAAAGACACACAAATACACAATTTATAGAGAAACATTTTCACAGAAGACGGTGCTAATTAACCGTGTCACTGATACTGAAGGCAATATTCTCTAGTCTCTAAAATGGTACCTGCCTCTTGGCCACAGTAGCATAAGGATGGTGAGTATTAGTGAAAAAAAAAAGATCTTTTTTAGCAAGCGTGTACCTTCAATGAACTGTTCTCTAACTCATTGAGGACGTGGTAGCAATTTCACATCCTCAAAAGTCCCTAGGGCCCAGATGTTTTCTGTGTTTGTGAGTGAGCATGTTGTATCCCACAGAATATTGTGCTTCATTTGGGTATGTTTACAGCAGTTTAATATAATCTCAAATTTCTCTTGTAAAATTTTCGTTACAAAGTGTTCCATAGCCCTTCTTCTCTCTCATGAGTCCCAGTTACCCCATCCTTGGCTTACCATAGCCCCTTTCTTACTTTCCTCTTGGCCTCTGGGTTTCTGATTACTTTGTCCTCTCTGCCCAAAAGCACTTATTTTTTATACAACTCTCATTTGGCATTTCCTGCCTCTGCCTGTGTGACTACACTGTATGTTCTTTGAAGGCAAAGGCTGTCTTCTATCTGCCTTGCAGACTTAGCATGAAGCACACCGTCCCATGCATAGCAAGCTCTCAGAAAACTCCTGTGATGAGAGCATCATGTTGCTCCAGAGTTTCTATTCCGCTCATTCCGATGGTTTTATTGTATCCCCACTTATCTCTGGATTGAATCGAAACCACTGATTAAATGGCTTCAACTGGGTTTTAGCCATGTTACTTTTTTTTCGTTTGTTTGTTTCTTTTCCCTCCTCCTTTCTTTTTACTTCCTGTTGACTATCCAACACACATGAACCATTCTTACTTGTCCTGCTGGACACTAAGCCCTACCACACCTTACTCTGATCCTTAAATGTCCACCCTTCCTCCAGAAAGCCTTCATGGATTTCTGCTAATCATTTTTACCTTGCCGGCACCATCTAGGGGTCAAATTTGTCTCCAACTCAATCCTGTAACTATAGTTTATTATTATTATTTTTTTAAACAGTGCTCCTATCTGTGGTTGTGGCTGAAAAGTGAATGTTGGACAAACGGTTCTTGAGATTTTCCTGGGTCATTTTGCTACTTCTTTTGGGTCCCAAGTGCCTCTCACTTGTAGCTCTGTTTGGAGACTTCTTTATTCTTTATTATGTTATAAGTGATTATCTCTCTATTAGGGTTTTAGATTTTCAGAATTTTGAAAAAAGTGAGGATGGACACATCTCTGTGGCATACCAGCACAACACTGGGGAATGGCTCATTGTATGTACTCAACAGATACTTGGAATCCAAATAAAACAGACTTTTCCACCGTGGATCCAAGTTTGTCTTGTGAGTAAGGACTATTTCTACTATGCAAAGAACTGCTGTTCTCGAATAGTATAAAACTGTTCTCTGGATTCACTGCCAGCCCAAAGCCATCAAAATGAACAGTTCTGTTCCTTAGTTCTTAAAGCATGTGCTTCTAAATTGTTAGATTGATAATTACTTAGTAATGCTAAATGCTTCAATAAGTGTATAGTGTGCTTCACATATTGAAAAAATGTTTATAGGAATCCTTATAATGTAGTTGTATAATTTGGGCAAGTTAACCTCTCTGTGCCTAGGTTTTTTATTCTGTAAGATGGAGATAAGTATTGTGGACAATCCTCACCTTTTTCTTTTTAGTAATTCCTGATAGTTCTACCTGTATCCACAGCTTTCCTCTACCCACCACAGAGATAGTCTAACATTTCCGCTATTCACAGGATTCTCCAGAAGATTCTCCCAATACGTGGGGACAGCTCTTACAGCAGAAAATGGCAATTTATGCACGATAAGACCACCAGCTGGCGTTACCAATGTTCCTCTGCACGCTTTCATTACAACTGGGGTAAAAATTGGAAAGTCAAGATGATGGAATCCGTCTAAGAAAGGGTAGAACAATGATTTTGTAGAAATTTAAGTCATTTTTAAAACCAAAAGGTGTTAATTGAGGCCCAAGATGTAAGTTAGTAATTAAACTTCTCTTTGGATGAGGTGTATCAACCAGGGAGAATCTGTCTCAGGTTTTACTAAAGAGAGCTCAAGACTGACTTAGGATACCTGCTCTGGATCAACACAGAGCGAGACGTAAAACTGACCCACTCAAGAGAAGGTGATGTTCTCAGTCAGTGCTCCTTGTGGGAACGTGACATTTATTAGGGCACTTCTTGGAAACCACCAAGGGCCAACGCTATTAATGAAGCTGACCCCACAGGTGCGAGGCTTGTGGGTTTCAGTTCCAGTTTTACCCTTCAGAAATCAATGACAGCCCCCCTAGAGGCACCATCTGCAGGCCTATGGGAAAGATGTCCGAGTGAGAACACGTGGGAAAGGAAGAAGTTAAATTTGAAAGTTGACTTAATTACACTCTCTGCTTTCACAGAGCTTCCCCTTTGAACTTCTCGCCTTATTTCTTACCCACGCTGCAGAATAATTTTGGCATTTGTTTCTACCTCAAACTACTGGTTCCTGGTTTCAATTTCTGTATCAAGTTGAGAGCTACAGATGGGATGCAGGAAGGTTATTTTATGGTTTGGAGTCTTGCCAGGCTCCACAGTCACCTTTCATGAGAGCAAGGCTACTATCCTGTTCATTTCCAATGTCCGTGTCTGGGGAGCTCGAAGTACTTTGTAGATATTGTCACATTCATTTTACCTGAGGCAAGTTGGAGGCATGCGGTATTGTAAAATTTTCTTTAAAGCTCTACTCTTAAGTATAAGAGAGAAAAAGAAATGCTGCCTATAAATCTGCTAGCCATATTTGAAAAACAAGACACTGAAGAAAGCTGGGGTTTTAAGAATGGTTTTCCCTCTCTCTCTTGGGAGGGCATGAGGAGGTCTCAGTGATCCAATCACAGGGCGGGCTTCACCCGGGGCAGACTGCTACGAAGGGAGAGAATACAGTGCGGGGACCAGCATTTAGTGGAAAGAGGGGCATGTCATAGCCACATGTCATTCAGTGCATCTAGGAGACCAGCCATTGATTTAAGACGTTTCCGAATTGATTGGACTAATCCTTTCAAGCTTTGCTGACTCCATTCTTTCGTGGTTGGTTGAAAAAACTCACATTTTTATTTTTGGACAGAATTAATTGGAGACACTGTAGAACCCTAAACTGTGATGATACTGCTTCTGCTGCCACCTTAGGGAAGTATTGGATTAAAAATCAACAAATCTAAAGGATTTCCTTGCTCTGCTGCTGTGAATCTTTACTGGGTACAGTACCGAGCACCTCTAGGCCCGAGTTCCTTTATCTATGCAACAAGAGCGTGGAACCATCACCTCTAATATCCTTCCAGCTTTGCGATTTCCAGAACTACACAACATGTTTTATTGCTCACTGTGCAGGCAAAAACAAGAGGAAAATGTCAGAGTGTCCTTGTCTGAAGCTCCCTTGCAGGCTTTCTCTGTCTTTCTCTTAAAATCATGGTTATAATTTTTAAAATCTTACTCAAAACTCTGCATGTTTTTTGTATAGAAAAGTAAGAAGATATAAATAAGCAAAAATAATAAACGCTATGCATAATCTCACCACTCTTGGATAACTACTATTAACATCTTGATAAATGTTGCTCTGCCATTTTTATGAAAACACACACACACATCCTTTAGTTATGTCAGTGATATCTTGAAGGGTATTAAGGTCAAGTGCATTAAGAAATTGTCACTACTAGATGTTTGGGTACACCCAGAGTTCGGAGGGAGGACACAGCACTGTCCTTTGCTTTCTCCTTTGGGTTATGTGTCAGTCCCTCCAGGTTTGCCTCAGATGGACTTCCTCTGGCCTCTCTCTTGTCTAAGAAGTTTTACCTTTTTTTCTCCTTCTCTTAGTTTACTGGTTCAATTGGTTTCCCCTCCTGGAGAGGTGGTGCCAAAGCCTTTCATCCTGTGCTTCTTTGGAAGGGACTTTTGTTTATTCAGAGTTACAGGACAAACAAACACTTTGGTTACAATGATGCCTTTTATAGCATAAATTCAATACTTTACTAAGCTAACAGATACTGTCTCTTTTTTTCCTACCTTTAAAAAGACACAAACAGAGCAAAATAGAATAAAAGACTAACTACAACAACAACAATACAACATAAACAACAACAAAACTCAAAACCCCTCCCAGGAAGGAGTGGAAGAGAAAATAAGGAGGTGAGGAAAGAGGAAAACTCTGACTTGCTTTATGTTTACGTATGTAAGTACTTTCTGAACATACTTTCTATCTCAACAGTCTATTTTAAAAATGTGACTACTTTATATGGTTTGAAACCCACCGTTTCACGTAATAAGTACATCATAAACATCTTTCTACACTGTCTAATCAATATCTAAATCATATTTTTAATGGTGGAATATTCTTGCATTAAGGAGAATTAACTCATCTAACTCATCCCTATTATTATTTTTGCTGATATAAACAACAATAAAGAATTACATTGGATGACCAGACTAGACTAATGGTATAATTATTCATGTCTTTCCTTAGAGTCCTTTATCTATGATAGGTGTGTGGCAGATATGTGGCCACAGTCCTGGCAGACATTACCACAGACCGTGACTCTGTACTGAGCTTTCGGCACGTGGCTCCAGGCAGCCACAACTAGTTGATTGGAGACGACAAGCTAGATGAAATCTAGACCACTCTACCTCTCTGGGTCCCCATGTTACCAAAACCTGGAATGAAGCAGTAATAGAATTTGTTTTACGTTGATGAGCACAGTAACTTCTTTTACATTATGTTTATATGAGACAGGTTATTGTTATGGCCTGAATGTTTGTGTCCCACCAAAATTTATCTGTTGAAGCCCCAAACCCCAATGTGACTGTATTTGGAGATGGGGCCTTTATGGATGTAATTAAGGTTGAATGAGGTCATAAGGTTAGGGACCCTGATCCAGTAGGACTGGTATTCTCATAAGAAGATACACCAGAGAGCTCTCTCTCTGTCTCTGTCTCTCTCTTTTTCTGGCCATTGGAGGACACAGGGAGAAGGTGGCTATCTACAAGCCAAGAAGAAAGCTCTCACCAGGAACTGCGTCGACCAGCCTCCAGAGCTGTGAGAAAATAAATGTCTGTGGTTTAAGCCACTCAGGCCATGGTGTTTTGTTACAGCAGCCCGAACTTACTAAGACAGCTCATACGTCATTACCATGTTAAGTATCACTAAGTACCAAATACCAGGATTTCCCTTGAAAGACGCGATTCATTTGGCTAAACATGCAAAAATGTTTCCATTTGAGAATCAGAAATTTGAAACATTCTGATTAACTCTGTTGGCACATCTCCTGAACAAACCACAGTATCATGGGATTGACAGGTGAGAAAGGAACTTGTTCACTTGGTTTAACCCCTTACCAATGCTGTAATCATTTTTTCCAAATATCACACAGACTTTACTTCAATTACTTATGAGGTAATTTTTCTTTATGTGAAAGTTAGATCTACCTAATTATAGCTTCTATCCATAGGAACCAGTTCTGCTGTCTTTACCTGACAGAACAACTCTGTTGTTTCCTCCACTGCATTCATCTTTTTAGCTGCGCCAATGGTTAATTTCATGTGTCAGCATGTCTGGGCCACAGTGCCCAGGTACTTAGTCGAACATTTTCTGAATGTTTCTGTGAGGGTGTTTTTGAATGAGATTTGTATTTAAATTGGTGGACTTCGAGAGAAGCAGATTACCCTCCATAATGTGGGTGAGCTTCATTCAATCAGTTGAAGGCCTGGATAGAACAAAGGCTGACCTCCCCTAAGGAAAAGGAAATTCTCCAGCAGACTGCCTGGCCTTGAACCGAAGCTCTTTTCTGAGTCTCCAGCCTGCCTGCCTCCCCGGTCAGATTTTGGACTTGCCAAGCCTCCACAATCACAAACCCAATTCTTTAAAATCATTTGTATTACATATATATATACTCTCCCCTTAGAGCGTGCTGGTTCAGTCACACTGGGCTCCTAGCTGTGTCTGTCTCATTGTTGTTGGATTTGCAATTTCCCCTGACCAGAATGCTAGTCCCTCAGATATCCACAGGGCTGGGTCCCTTACTTTCTTCACCTCTTTACTCCATAATAATCTTCTCAGGGAAGCCCTTCTTAGTCTTTCTTAAAAAATTCAGTGTCCCTTCCCAACATTTCCTATTCCTTTCTTTATTTTATTTTTTCCTCTGTATTAATCACAATCCACTACACACTACATTTTGCTTTTATCTTGACCATCTGCTTTCCCCTCTAGAATGAAAATGTCATGAGAGGTGGAATTCTTATCCGTTTTCTTCATTGCTCTATTCCCAACACTTAGAGCAGTGCTTGGGATATAACAGATAATCAATCAATATTTGTCAAACAAATGGATAGGATTATCAGATCCTCTTCGGGATTTCTGGGTTCATTTCAAACCACATCTTTAAATTCAACAAGTTTTTGTTTAATTTTGACATTTTTACACACTGTTAATTATTTTGAAGTTGGAATATGTTGGTATTAAATGTGTACATTAAGTACCTTAGTTTTCACTCCTTAATTCACTGTTGATTGTTGTTATCAAATCAATGAGGCACCTCATAACTGTGGCGTCTTAGAACTAAGAAAATAATGAACTTTTCTATGAGAATTTTGATGATGCTAGTAGCCACACGTGTCAGGAACTGTAAAAGTTCTGAGATTTTAATCTACTTGTAAACGAACAGGTTTTATCGATGTTGGCTGAAGATACAAGTATTCTGGCTTAGAGACAAAGGACCTCATTACGGTGGAGCAGCTGGCAGCATAAGCATTAGCGTATTTGCATCAGTTCCCCTTGCCTCTATGTTCAGTGGAAGTGATGGAGGTAGGCCTGAATGGATGTTTACGTGTGCAGTGAGGTGCATTTTAAATGAAGAACCCTGAGCTAGGGATCTTGAACATTTTATTGTAACGGTAAGCATATCTGTCCTTTGCTCCAGAAAGAGACACTATGTCTGTGTTCCAAGGCTGTTTGCTATACTAAGATCCTTAAAAGGATAGTCTGGAGCAAAGGGCCATTAGTGCCTTTGCCTGTAGAAACTCACAGAACGTGAGAGACTCATCCAGAATTTTCTCCCAACAAAATGTTTATTATTTGGTTTGTGTGTTAGACTATAAGTTACATAGAATCAGGCGCATGTATTTTTACATTTTACCAAACCCTCTGAATCTAGTATAGTGTTTTATAATAATTATTATTACATAAATTGTATATATTTAACATGTAAACTATGTATAAACTAGAATTATGTGAATATTTGTAGCATGATTGATAACTTTTTTTTTAAAGATTTTATTTTTTTTTTTTCTCCCCAAAGCCCCCGGGTACATAGTAGTATATTCTTAGTTGTGGGTCCTTCTAGTTGTGGCGCGTGGGATGCCGCCTCAGCGTGGCTTGATGAGTGATGCCATGTCTGCGCCCAGGATTTGAACCAATGAAACACTGGGCCGCCAGTAACAGAGCGCACGAAATTAACCACTGAGCCATGGGGCCAGCCCCCATGATTGATAACTTTTAAAGTGTGAAGTATGAAACTGATCAATATAGCAGTGTTTTCAAAGAGTGGTCTCCACCCTACCTTCATCAGAATCTCCTGGGCACTTATTAAAAATTCTGATTTCTGGGGCCAGCCCCGGTGACCTAGTGGTTGTTTGGTATGCTCTGCTTCAACGGCCTGGGTTTGGTTCCCAGGCACAGACCTACGCCACTCATCTATCAGCAGCCATGCTGTGACGGCAGCTCACACACAAAATGGAGGAAGATAGCCATAGATATTAGCTCAGGGCAGATCAGCCTCAGGAAAAAAAATTCTAATTTCTGGATCCCACTCCAGACTTAACATATTGGAATCTTGGAGGTGGGGCTCAGGTATCTCATTTTTTTAAATTTTATCAAGGTTATGAAAGTTAACATCCTTGTGAAATTACAGTTGTACATCATTATTAGTCATGTTATAGGTACACCACTTCACCCCTAGTGCCCTCCCCCCACCCCCCTTTCCCCTGGTAACCACCAATCAGTTCTCTTTGTCCATATGTTAACTACCACCTATGAGTGGAGTCATACAGAGTTCGTCTTTCTCTGTCTGGCTTATTTCACTCAACATAATACCCTCAAGGTCTATCCATGTTGTTGTGAATGGGACGATTTTGTCCTTTTTTTATGGCTGAGTAGTATTCCATTGTATATATGTACACCACATCTTCTTTATCCAATCATCAGTTGCTGGGCACTTAGGTTGGTTCCATGACTTGGCTATTGTGAATAATGCTGCAATGAACATAGGGGTGCATGGAGCTTTTGGAATTGCTGATTTCAGGTTCTTGGGATAGATACCCAGTAGTGGGATGGCTGGGTCATAAGGTATTTCTATTCTTAACTTTTTGAGGAATCT
>NC_060284.1:34711522-34733713 GCF_021613505.1 Equus quagga
TCTGGATTTTGTAACCCCTTTCCTTTTTTTGATTTTTCAGGAATGAGGTTCTTCCTGAGCATTTCTTGAAGAGGAGGTTTTGTGGTGATGAACTCCCTTAACTTTTGTTTATCTGGGAAAGTTTTTATTTCTCCATCATATTTGAAGGATATTTTCGCTGGGTAGAGTACTCTTGGCTGCAGGTTTTTGTCCTTCAGAGTTTTGAATATTTCATTCCAATCTCTTCTAGCCTGTAAGGTCTCTCCTGAGAAATCTGCTGATAGCCTTATGGGGTTTCCTTTGTACGTTATTTTCTTCTGCCTGGCTGCCCTTAGTATTTTCTCTTTGTCGTTGACTTTTGCTAGTTTCACTACTATATGCCTTGGGGTTGGTCTTCTTGCATTAATAAAGTTTGGAGATCTATTGGCTTCTGTCACATGGAGTTCCATCTCTTTTCCCAAGTTTGGAAATTTCTCAGCTATTATTTCTTTGAACAGGCCTTCTGCCCCCTTCTCCTTCTCTTCTCCCTCTGGTACACCTATAATCCTTATGTTGCATCTCCTAATTGAGTCAGATAATTCTCAGAGAGTTTCTTCATTTCTTTTTAGTCTTAGTTCTCTCTCCTCCTCTGTCTGCAGCATTTCTATATTCCTATCCTCCAAATTGCTAATTCTGTCCTCCATATTATCGACCCTACTGTTCAGAGAGTCCAGATTTTTCTTAATCTCCTCCATTGTGTTCTTCATCTCCAGTATTTCTAATTGGTTCTTCTTTATAGTGTCAAGCTCTTTTGTGACATAGCTCCTGAACTCATTGAGTTGTCTATCTGAATTCTCTTTTAACTCGTTGAGTTTTTTAATAATGGCAGTTTTGAAATCATCGTCATTTAGGTTATAGATTTCATTGTCTTTGGGATTATTTTCTGGGTGCTTATCATTTTCCTTCTGTTCTGGAGATTTAATATATTTTTTCATACTGCTTCATGGCGTGGATTTGTGCCTCCGCATAGAGATAGAGTTTAGTCTCTGCTTCCACTTGTTGTGACTGGTGTCAGGGGTGGGGGGCAGCTGTTTAGACTGCACCAACCAGGAACCCTGTCAGCTGTTACTGACTGGACCTGGACCCCTCCTCGTAGTCACAGTGGTCCTGTGGGGTCCATTGTCAGCTGTGGGGGTAATCGCAAGGGGGCCTCAGGCTGCTGGTGCCTACTGTTGCAGGCCACTTAGACGCGCTCCTTCCTTGGGGTCTGCAGAGGTGTTGTGGGCTTTCCCAGCAGCCAGGAGCAGGATCACCTCTAATCGCCGCTTTGTCCCTAACAGAGCCCACAAGATCACACTTGTCCCCTATAGGTCTCAGCAGAGCTACGGGTATCTTCTGCAGTCTGTCATTAGCTCACCTAACTGTGCTACTTTTGCCCCAGGGCCTTCCCGCCTTGCAATTGCCAGTTGGGACCTCTCCACTAGTGCTGTGCAGAGGCTTTTGCTGAGGCTGCTGTAGGAATCTGGAGTTCCCCCCTGGGCTACGTAGCCATTTCACTGGAGCTCCACTCTGCCCCACTCCACTCTCACGGGATCTCTGGGAGCCCCTTGCCTCGTCTGGGACACGGCCAGAGTTTGTGGGCCTGGCGGTGGCTTGTAAGCTGCTGCCTTGTGGGGAATTCTGCTCTAGGAAGCTTCCTGGTGTTCCGAATGCTGGGAGGGGCCTCCCTGCCAATGCCAAGCATAGGCTTTCCCTGCTGGGGGGGGGGTGCGGGACCCTGGAGCCTCCCCCCAAGCCGCAGAGCCGGGCACTGGAGCTCCAACCCTGTCCCCAAGCACATCCACGGGAAGTCCGGGCGCCCCCTGCACCGACCCATGTGCCAGAGACCGTGGGCCCAGCAGCAGCTTGCGGTCTGGTGCCATGCCGGAGAGTCCGCCTGCTGGGAGCTTCCCTTTATTCTGGATTCTGGGTGGCACCTCCCTGCTAATGGCGAGTGGAGGCCTTCCCTGCCGGTGGGTGCAGGACCCTGGGGATACCCCCTGGGCTTAGGTGTAATCATGGGGGGCTTGAGTAGGGCTGTTGTCACCTGTTTCCACCATCACTTCGTTGGTGAGTGCACACTCCTGCCCTTGGTGTGTGGCAATACTATGGGGGAGTCTGCTGGAAGAGAGCCTCCTGCAGGAACTAGGCTGTCCGGGGTCGGGGGTCGGAGAGTTTTCACCTATTTCCATCTCCTCCCGGGGGGAAGTCCGTCCGCCTTCTGATGTATAGTAGCACGAGACTCTTAGGTGTCTTGAGATGCTATCTGGATATCCGTAGGTTGGCTCCTGCCTGGCCAGCTGAGAAGCTCTGCTGCTCCCAAAGGTGGCTTTTTTCCTCTCTGGCCAGAGTTACTGCCTCTTCTGCTTTCGTCAGGACTGTCCCTTGTTTCGGGGGTTCTTTTTATCCAGTTTTCAGTTTTCAATACAGGGTGATTCTTCCTAAAATTGTTGTAACCTGGTTGTGTTTGTGGGAGGAGGTGAGTTCAACGTCTGCTCACAGCGCTATCTTCCAGGTTGAATCCCTCAGGTATCTTATTTTTAACAGACTTCTCAGGTGATACTTAGACACAGTAATGATTGAGAATCGGTTTACAGGCTTGGGCATCAGGAGAGAAGCCCGGTGATCAGGGTCACTATGATTCTAGTGGGAAATGTAGTAAGTAGTGTACTATAGTATGATGTAGTGCAAACTGAGTATGATGGTTAATTTTATATGTCAGCTTGTCTAGGTCATGGTACTGAGATATTTGGTAAAACATTTTTCTAGGTGTTACTGTGAAGGTATTTTTTAGATTAATTAACATTTAAATCATTTAGACTTGGAGTAAAGCACATTATCTTTCACAATGGGGGTGGACCTCATTCAATCAGTTGAAGGCTTAGACAGTAAAAGATTGACCTTCCTGGAAGAGGAGAGAATTCTGCTAGCAGTCAGTCTTTGGACCTGAACTGCACCTCTTCCCTGGCTCTCCAGCCTGCAGGCTTACCCTGCAGATTTTGGACTTGCCATCCTCCATGATCACGCTCCTGTTAGTTCTGCTTCTCTGGAGAACTCTGACCAATACACTGGGACACAAGGATCCCCTTGGGGGATGTGAGGACGTAGTCTCTGGCTTTCAGAGTGAGAATTTAAAAATTTTGTGTTTGCATTTAACAATAATCTTGATAATTGAATACTGATATTCAGGATCATCTAGATGTTTACCTCCTATCGGAAGGCCATCATATGATTTTAGTAATGAAATTTGTGATTGGGTCATGATTCTTGGGGCTAGTTGAGAGGCTTAAGTGACAGTATTTAATCTTTACAGTGTTTCTGAGACTTGAGTACATAGACCTTTATATAGGGTTGCCAGAGAAAATGCTGGAGGCCCAGTTAAATTTGAATTTCAGATAAGCAACTAATAATTTTTTAATATAAGTATGTCCTAAATATTGCATGAGACATATTTATACTACTCATTTTGTTGTTTATCTGAAATTCAAATTTACCTGGGTATCCTGTACTTTTATTCGCTAAATCTGGCAATCCTAATTTTGAGGGTATATTTCCGCAGGTCCGGGCCTTCTCAGATTTGAGGGTGTTCTTTGCATGTACTTTTGCATGTGGTTGTGTACACGTGTGTGTGAGGCAGGTAGGCGCTGCTTCTTGATCACTGCATTTTGTCATAGTTACCTCTATGGTACCCTTCTTGGTCCTCTGTTTCATCAGTCTCTGGGAGATTTATTGACATTAACCAAACTCTCAAAAGACCTCTTTGTAATTCCTAAAGACAGTATTGATTTACAACAGGAGATGCTTTTGGCCCATTCTAGTTAAGGTTTTTCTGTGGCTGGATTCACTTAGAAAACCAAATGGCATAAGAAAATAGAGCTTGAGGGGCCGGCCCATGGCTGAGTGGCTAAGTTCATGCACTCCTCTTCGGTGACCTGGGGTTTGACCCATTTAGATCCAGGCATGGACATGGCACTGCTCATCAGGCCATGCTGAGGTGGCATCCCACGTAGCACAACTAGAGGCCCTCACAACTAGAAATATACAACTGTGTACTGGGAGCTTTGAGGAAGAAGAAGGGAAAAAAAAGAAAAGATGGGCAACAGATGTTAGCTCAGGTGCCAAAAAAAAAAAAAAAAATAGAGCTTGAGGAATTCAGACTTACAGCAAAGGGAATGGATTATTTTTTAGGAATAACTTTGTTGTGTATTAGCTCGATAAAGTCCTTTTCATTTTTCTAGAATTTTTTTGGATTAAAATAATTTGGATTAAAAAAAGTTCAGATGCTCTCTTCCATTGAACATGGCTGAAGCACAGAGCTGAAATACTCTCTTACAACTCTCCTTCCTGTAGTCCCTGCACTGGCCCAAAACTCAGCTCTTATTTCAGTTTTCTACCTCGCTGCAAACCTTCCAAACATCTTTACAATGTCAACATCCAATTTTACAGTGACTACCTTTTCAATGGACTGTCTCCTAATTGCTTCTGAGATGTTTTCTAGGTGCCAACAGCTCTTACTCATTTTGTGTGGATTACTTTAGTCTCACAGAATGTGTCCTTCTTATGTCCTTGCTCTTTCCACCTGTTTTCTAATTTTTAATGTTCAGAGCTAAGCAAATAACAGGAGGGCATTTAACTCTTGGACCTTAAGTGGTCACTGCCTCTTCTCCAGGTAAAGTGTAATACACATCCTTCTTAAACCTGGAATTGTAGTCATATGCTTATTTCATACAACCATTGTGGTTGTCTAATAACCCACAATCTAGGCTCCTAAGTGAAAGTTGAATCTTTATCCATAGGAAAAAAATTCGCTCTGTAGCCTATGCATTAAAAACCATATGACTTTTTAATTGCATTCCTTTCTTTTCTAAGTGCTCCCATTTACTATAAAATCTAATTTAGTTGGTGATTTAGAAGAATGGAAAGTATTAAAGTAAAACTAACCAAAAATTAAAGTTACTTTATAGAGGAGGGGTGGGAATCCCATAACATTTTCTTATTATAAGCACTCTTAGAAGAGTTCACAATGCAACATATACAGTTAAAGAATGACAGTAGTTTTCCCAAATACTATAATTTAATATAGAGATATTACCTTTTATTCTAGAAGATGAATTTTCTTCCAGAGTTCAGATTTATCCTTTAACACCAAATATGAATTTATTCAACCAGTTGGAAACCTTGAAAAAAAATAACAACAAATGCCACTAAAGGTGATGCCATCTAAAATCTCTTTTAGCCCAACTTTTCTCTAATATTGTCATAAAACACACACACACACACACACACACACATAGACACTTATACATCTTCTTTCTCCAAATGCCTAAATTTGTATTTAGCTTTACTGTTTAATAAAGACACTCAGGACACTAAGGTTGGGGTTACATCCCAACAATGACATTATTTCTCATTTTTAACAATTATGCTTTATATTTGTAGATGCTTTGGCATTTACAAAAAACCTAGTAGGCATGCAGGGCAGATACAACTACCTTTTATTTTCATTTTATAGGTGAAGGAAGTGAGGATTATAGAAGTTCAGTGCCACGTGCAGTTAAAAACTGAGAAAGTGGGAACTAAAAGTTCAGTCTTTTTAACTCCAAATTCTGTTCTCCTTTCAATACAGTAAGACTTGTCATGAGCTTTACAAGAGGTAATGTGTGAAAAATGCTCTAGAGTATTAGTTGTTATAATATGTTCTCCAACTCAGTGTTCCCAAACCTGGCTGACTGTCAGATTCCTCAAGAATCTGTACCTTTTTTTTTTTGGTGAGGAAGATCTGCTCAGAGCCAACATCCATTGCCAAACCTTTTTTTTTTGCTGAGGAAGATTAGCCCTGAGCTAGCATCTGAGCCAATCCTCCTCTACTTTGCATGTGGGTCACTGCCACATCATGGCTTGATGAGTGGTGTATGTCTGTGCCTGGGAACTGAATCCAAAAAGCCAGGCTTCCAAAGAGGAGCACTCTGGACTCAACTGCTATGCCACAGGGCCTGGCCCCAGGAATCTGTACTTTTAAAAATACTCCACAGGTGATTCTAAAGCTCCGCTAGAATGGAGAACAGCTTCTTGGGTTACATTCCCAGAAAATCAACTGACTGGGGATGTCAGTACACTGTGGGCCGTGTATTTCATTCAAACATGTTCCCTACTGCCTACCTTCAAGTTGTAAAGTCTTACTCTCCTCAAAAGAAGACATCATGATAATGGAAATTATCTTTACCTTTACCTTTACATCTTTCACTTGTAGGTGACGTCTTAGAGGCCATGGGCATTATCTAAATGTGAGGGAGGTAGTATTATCACCATCTTACAGACTAGGATGCTGCGGCTCAGAAGAATAGTAAGTTTCCCAAAGAAATTGCCATTGAATAAGTTGGTTTGGTTAACGTAACGTTGATATTAGTTCATTAATGATAACGATCTGGAGTAACCGAAGCACCTTCAAGTTCAGCCATCAGTGCCTTTCCAAAACAAAGGCACACGGGCTCTTTTATTTAAACAGTTTTATTCAGAAAACTTCCAAAGTCTCTCTCTTTCTCATAGCACACGCACACATACACACACACACACACACACACAGATTCATTTAAAAAAAAAATCTGAAACCTGGGGCTGACCTGGTGGCACAGTGGTTAAGTGTACATGTTCTGCTTCGTTGGCCCTGGGTTCGCCAGTTCGGATCCTGGGTGTGGACATGGCAATGCTTATCAAGCCGTGCTTTGGTAGGCGTCCCACGTATAAAGTAGAGGAAGATGGGCACGGATGTGAGCTCAGGGCCAGTCTTGCTCAGCAAAAAGACAAGGATTGGCAGCTGATGTTAGCTCAGGGCTAATCTTCCTAAAAAAAAAAAAAAAAAAAATCTGAAACCTGATTTTTCAAAACTCTTATTTGATAGAACAATTTATTTATGTAAATGAATAAACAACTTTAAAGGACTTTCCAGACCATATTTTCTTTAAACCTTAGATATTTTAGTTCATCCCATGAAGAAACATTTGCTTTTTAAAAGGGCTGATGGTTTTCGAGTAACATACTTTGCTTCGATCCCACTTTCTGCCTGGGGAAGAACATGTCTTATTCATCATTCAATGTGTAAAGTTTTATTGTTACTCCAGAGTTAGGGGAAGAGAAAAATAACCAAAGACAACTGCAGTTTGAGAGAATACCCAAGGGCTTGGAAGATGATATGAGATGATTCTAGACTTAAAAATGATATTTTATGTTCAAAGTATCCTCTAGAGCTTGCAAATTTGTTTACACATTTAGCTTAACTTTGAAAGGAGAATCTTAAATCAAGAAAGTGGTTTTAACTATACCATGCCTAGTTTTAAGAATGTCGTCAAGTCAGCTCTAACTTGAACAAAACAGTAATGGTTACAGCAAATACAGCTTTTCCTTCAGCCTGTCTAGAGCCTTAGTGTGTGCAAGTTACTGAATCACTCTTGTCAATAAGGCTAGTCATCCCTGTCTCACAATAGAAATTACAAAAATCAATGTGTCACACCTCGCTTCCTTGGAAAGCGGCACTGAGGATCTATCAGTCAATAGCAACTACAACAGAAACCATTAATGTCACCTGCCCCTTTGTCCTTTGTCCCTACCAGAGAGAAGCCTGGGTTAGTGGCCCCTCAGTGGGCCCTGCTTATCTATTTACTGTAACAACAGCCAATTAATATCTATTGAACATTCATAATGAGCTTGACATTGTGCCAGGTGCTGGCTCCCATCTTACAGGCTTTGCAGTATCTGTTTGTCTGCCTGGAATGTTCTCCTCATTGATCTTTACATGACTGGTTTCATCTTGTCATTCAAATATTAACTAAAATCTTCCATGTCACCACTCCAAAAAGGTCTTCTTTCAATCTGAAGTGAACATCTAGTCACATTCTATTATATCGTCTTATTTTAATTCTCTGCATAGCACTTATTATCATGTGTTATTCTTCTTATTTGAAAAAATGTATTTGTCACTGTCTGTCTCCTATTACTATAGTGTCGGTACTACAACAGATGGAACCTTCTCTATCTTGTTATTACTGTGTCCTCAGTACCTAGAATATTTCCTGACATGTGAGTATTTGTTAACTGAGTGAGAGACATAGGATGCAAGGGTGGGACAAAAGTAGACATGGTTCCTGATTTCATGAGCCTGCTTGTAGTTTAGTGAGGGTGATAGACATTAATCAGAGAATCCTACAATTTAACGCATAAATGTGGAGATGGATAAATGTGGAGGTGGAGGGCTTCTAGGAGGACTTGGGAATGGGGCAATTAACCACAAAATGGAGGTCACACTAGGATCTCAGAAAGGGCAACAGGGTGAGATAAAATCTAAAAGAAGAGGTGAAAGGAGAATGAGGTGGATAGAGAGATTGTTTAAGACCAAGGAAGTTTTATGTTCCAGGTTCCATGCCTGGAGGGAACATGCCCACCCCACAAAAAAAGCCGGTATGGTTGGCTTGCAGAGGGAAAGTGGAAGGACGGTTTTGAGATGAGGCAGACCAAGGCGAGATCTTGTGGGCAATGTTAAGCATTTGGATCATCAGCCTAAGATTGATGGGGAGCCTCTGATGAGTTTTAAGCAGTAGTGGGATGATATGATCAGATTGCAATTTGAAAAAGATCACTCTGCATTGTAGAGAATGGACTAACGGTGGTGTAAATGGGAAAAATACTGCCACCGTTCAAGCAAGAGATGTAGGTAGTTTGGATCAGGATACTATAGAGGAGATGCAGTATAGTAGACAGACTCAGGAGGTATCTCAGAAGTCAAATCAGCAAGGTATGGTTTTGGAGCAGTTATTAGGGCTGAGAGAGTTGTCAGAGATGATTTTTAGATTTCAGGCTTGCTGACCAGAATGGAGGCTTGTGTCATTCCCTAATAGTGGTCACTGCAAGAAAACCATGGAGATGGGGTTTGGAGCTTGAAACAGTAAATTCAGTTTTGCATTATGCTGTGCTTGAAGTGCCTTTCAGATAGCCAAGTAGGGACGTTTAGTCGGTAATTGGTTTTATGAGTCTGGAACTCCAAACAGAGATCTGTGCTTGAGAAATACTCACAAACTTGTGAGTCATGTGTAAATAGGTGAAAATTAAAGTCATTGATGTGGATATAACAGCCTGAATATAAAAATTGGAAAGAGAGAAAGGCTAAGATAGAGACTTGAGGAAGTTCCATCGTTTAATATCATGTAATTATTGGATAGAGAGGATGATCATGCAAAGCAGAGAGAGAAGGATGTACCAGAGAATAGGAATAAACCAGAAGAGAGTTGTGTGATGAAAGCCAAGGGAAGATTCATCCATGTCAGAAGCTGTGAAGAGACTGAAAAAATGACATGTCTATTTCCCACACTATCATGTAAATTTCTTACATTCACTGTTGTACACAGAACAACGAACAACTTTGGCCCATGGTAGGCTTTTAACAAATAATTTTTTAATTAGTCAATGAATATTGAATAAGAGGTATGAAATCTTTAAGGAAGATAGATGTAGGGCATCAGGGAAAATGGGGGAAGTCATAACATAAGGTGGAATTGAGGAGAAAAGTGAAGATTTCTGAAAATATATCCATCATGATGTTTGTGGTCAATTATTAGTGTTAGACTTAAAATAGAGACCCTAAATAGATCACCTTTCTGCCTTCTAAGCATTATATGGACATGACGGCAAATTCCGGAAGAAGAGCAGTGGGGTCCTGTGTCACTGGGAGCTCTCACAAAGAAAACAAGGTGCAGGCGTGCTTGTCACTTTGATACTTACGGAGTGCTCTTTGACTTTGATCTTTGGGGAATTCTACACCTACTGCTCCACAGCCAGCCCTAGCGGTCTAGTGGTTAAGACTCGGCGGTCTCACCACTGCGGCCTTGGTTTGTTTCCTAGTGGGGAACCGCCCCACCTGTCCGTCAGTTGTCATGCTGTTGTGCCTGTGTGTTGCTGTGATGCTGAAAGCAATGCCAATGGTATTTCAAATGCCAGACTAAGACAGATTAAGAAGGCTCTGGCCATCCATTTCTGAAAAAATTGGCTATGAAAGCTGTATGAAAAGAGGTGGAGCGTTGTCTAATATAGCACCAGAAGGTGAGAGGATGGTGCAAAAAGACCGGGCAGGGTTCTGCTCTGCTGTATACAGGGTCACTAGGAGTTGGAATGGACTTCACAGCACTAACAACAATTGCTCTACAGCAGTTTAAGCTGTAGCCTTCAGAACTTGTTATAAAATGTTGCTGCTTTGGCTAAATATGCATTTATTTTAATTACTGTAGTGAAGACTTAAATTACACATGGTCAGTGCTGTCTATAACAACCCCTAAAATTATTTGGCTTAGCCCAATGGAATCTGTCTCATTCCTATAGCATTTCTGTGTAGGTGTGTGGTGGGCGGGCTTCCCTGAGGTGATTTATGAATGCAGAGTCACTCTGTCTTGTGGCTCCACTGTCCCTTAGAACTGTGGAGGCCTCTGCAGAATCCTCTGCTCCCAGCCAGCCAGTGGGAGAAGAGAGAAAAGGGAGAATGATGAGGGTGGTTTTTTTAAGGACTGGGCTAGAGTTAGTGTCCATCTCTTCCACTTACATTCCACGGGTCAGAACTCAGTCCTGGGGCCACACTTTACTGCCAGGGAGGCTGGGGAATGTAGTCTGACCATGTACCTATGTGGAAAGGCAAACAGATTTGGTAAATGTGTCCATCTCTCTCCATAGGGCCCTTTTTCATATATTCTGCTACCTTGAGAACCTAATTAAGCCCTTATACTTTTCCTTGTGGTGAACAGATGACAAGCAGTAGGATATATTGAAGCATGTGAGGAAGCCATTTGGTGTAAAGCTAATTTGGCCTGTCCTCGTATTTCCAAAAAGGTCTGATGTGGCCTGTTGAGCATGCATTGTACATCTGCTTTAAACATTTACAATGTCTCAAAGACAAGAATAATGCCCTTAAAGACAGGAATGTGGCTTCCCCCATATCTGCATTTCTTTCTTATTTTTTCGGTGATGAAGGTTGTCCCTGAGTTAACATCTGCACCAATCTTCCACTACTTTGTATGTGGGATGCCACCACAGCATGGTTTGATTTGCGGTGTGTAGGTCTGCGCCCAGGATCCAGACCCACAGACCACGGGCTGCCAAAGCAGAGTTCATGAACTTAATCACTATGCCACCAGGCTGGACCCCTATGGGCATTTCTTTAAGGATGAGCATCTCTTCCTAGAAACTAAGGATTAATTACTGACTTGCTGAGTAAGACCTCGCCTCTGGCACTCAAGCTGATTTTCTTCTCCCAAAACTATTATTTCTCTCTGGCTTTACCTTTGAGTTTTAAAAAAATATTTTTATGGGTTCTAGTTCAGCAAAACTTTGGGGAAATTTGGGGTTTAGAGTTTGGTTTTTGTCTAAAACAGTGGCCCTTAAACTTTCAGAATTGCCTGTAGGGCTGGCCCCACCCTCAGAAGTTCTGAATCTCTGGGTCCAGGGTGAGGGCTGAGATTTGCATTTCTAACAAATCCCCAAGCGATTCTCATGCTGCTCATTCAGGGACCACACTCTGAGAACCACTGACCTAAAATAAACTGCTTTTTATTTTTCTAAAGAGGACGTCTTGCTTTCCTAACCCTGAAATTTTGTTCACATGTGAAGATAACACAATAGAAAATACACTTTAACGTCAGAAAAAAGCTTAGAGATAAAAAAATCTTCATCCTTGCTTTGAACCAGCCACTTTTTAGTCAGTAGTATGCAAATTGGCAAGTCATTCTACAGCTCAGATTTTCATTTCTTTATTTATAAAATGATGATAATAACATCTACTTTTCCTGGAACAAGAGATTTTTGTCCCCCGCTAATCGGGAGCAGAGCAGCCAGGAGATTTGCTTGTTTCTAAGGAAAGAGAGATTTACATCCCATCAGAGAACTTCCCGGGGGCTGACTACCCACAGGGAAAACTATTGTGTAGACTCCATAAATGAGGCCACCTTAGCTTTGTGGAAGGCAGTGTACACTCAGCCCCTGGACCAAATTTTAAAACAATGCACCAGCAACAGAGCTGAAAGGTCAGCACTGCATCCCTGTGATTCTCAAGGCAGCTCTGTGACAGAATCACCCCTGTAGCTTTGAAAAAAATGTCTGTTTCTTGGCCTTGTGCATTCTGGGGCCTGCTCATCTGGAAATGCATCTGATATGTGAACTGGGGTTGAGAACCTTCCTGTGGGAAACCAACTGTGGCCCTGTCCTGGTCAGTGAAGTGGGTTGTACTGTGACTTCTGGTTTACAGATGATGGGCACATTCTGTGCGCTGCAGAGTTTGATTGCATTGGGGATATTAAATTCCCATGCAGCAAGCACTCTATCACAGGACAAACGAGAGTGTCAGAGCAGGCTTTTTAAGGCCCTGTGTTATTATGTTGAATGATAAACTGCTTTCAGGTGATTAAGCTGCCGCCATGGGCTCAGCCCTCACTTCTTTTGTTTTCCAGGTGTGCCATCTATCTTTGTATTTTTTTCCACCAAAGAGAAAGCACAAACATGTTGAATTACTGCAAAGCAACCCTGATCCTAGGGAAGTAGATTGAATTTGATGCTTTATTCTTTATTTTCCTAGTCATGCAGAACTGGATCAAATGTAATATAGCTGTATTGTAAGAAATCGGGCAGCTGTAAGTAATCTTGGGTTTTAATATTTGATTTTCAGCTTTTATTTTGGCTTTTATCACTAGGATAAAGGCAAGCAGAGCCATAATTGTGAGAAGGAAGTGAAACAGGCTGGCTAGGAGATATAATTTCCACTATGGCCTCTGCTCCTTTCTCTGTGTACGTTACTTGGGTTTCTGTTGTTTCAGCAGAAAAATGGGCCCAAGGACAAGGTTAATTGTTTGGTAAAGGATTGCTTAAACTTGCTTCCTGAGCTCTCCATGTTTGCTCTTTTGAAAAGCCATTATTATTAATATACTTGACATTACAATAATTTGGCCTGCGTAATATTTGTCTCAGAACAACTTTCATTAGGTTCACACACCAGCACTAAGTGACTTTCGATGATTCTAGAATGAGGCAGTTAGAAAACCCAAATTGTGGAGCTTCTGGTGAACTGAATTCCATAGTTAAATGAACACTTTAGGATCAAGGCCTGTTATTTTCTGCAAATGTTCTGATAAGGAAAGAGCAACTTTGTCACTGGCCTGTCATTTTGGTAATTTTGACTGTGTGGAGGTGATGAAAAATTTTCATCAGATGCTGTGATCAATGTTCTCTGATACTTCTCTTCATCTGGAAACTTATTTTCTGATTACCTATTGGCTAAGCTTTTTTGATGCCCTAGCTTTTGTTTAGAATGATTGCTTCTGGAAAAACTGTGTTAGCATCCCTGCAGGAAAAGCTGATGGTGTGGCGTCTCCTGAGGATGGGGAGCTGGGACAGGCTGCTAGTTCAAGTCATTGCAGCTAGTGGGAAACGGGGGCTTAGTGCCAGATAGAATCAGCCTGCCCAGTGGGTGAGGAGGGCGCCGAGCACAGAACTGGCCTCAGATTCTAGATAAGGCTGAGAGCAGCTCGTCAGCTGAAGGCACCTTCCCCAAGTACGTTGGGGAGCCCGCACGTGGGCTTCCCAAGGCTGGTGCAGGGTTCTAGGCTCCGGGAACAAAGGCTGGCACTACAGTGCCTTAGACTAGAAACGAGATAGAAGAGGCTTGTGTCTTATTGTTTTACTGCCAGGAGAGGGAAAAAAATAACTTGTAAATAAGGTGGATGGAAATTGGGAAAAGAGAAAGATTTCCTTGTTGAAGGTAACCCTTTTTTCCCTCTTTTTTTTAGGTACTTGTGAAAAGGCAAGTATGGCTGAATCCCCTTCTGTTCTTCGGGAATTCTGTTAAAAGTATTTTGTTCTTTGTCTTAGATCGGTTCTGAAGAAGTGACACCGTATGTTACTGTTATCATATTCTGTAGGTGAAACACAGACTCCAGAACTTGATGTGGCGTGGTGTAATTTTTCTGTCTAATTAGCCCTAGAACTCTAAGTTAAAGGCTCACACTTCATGTCCTTTGGCAGGACATCTGTCCGCATTGACTCTGATTGTCAGCAGGAGTCTAAGCATTTGAGCCAAAGCGTTTTGCCTAGACTTTACATTAGTGTTCAAAGAAAACTTCTGTGTAAGGAAAAGACAGCATTTTTGATATTATTATTCCGTCTTCTTTGGCATTAGTACCTATCCAAATTAACCCTCCCTAACAGCTCATACTTTCCCAATAGGTACACCTCCTGAACTTCTTTAGTCACCCCTACCCCCTAAAATGGGAATAATAATCCTTTGTAATTAGCTTCTAGAGATAGAAAAGTCACAGCTAGTAAACCCAAGTTATAGCACATGTGAAGCTTCGACCTCATGAACAAGCTGTAAGTACTCACGCTGCCTTTCTACATAGTGAAACTTGATGGAAGCTCTGGTTTTGTAACTTCAGGCTATTGATTAAACAACTGGACTGTTTTGATGATGATTGTTTCTGTTGTTGTACACTCATCATCTTAAGTTTGGAAGAATTATTAAAGATATTAAAGTTATTAAAGGTCACTAATCTGTCCCCTCACCCACCAGTGCTGGTACCCTCTTTACAACATCTCCCCCAAGTGGTAGTCTTAACCATGATAGAACCCATCTAAAGATAGTGAAGAAAAAACAGACTCCAGCATGCAGCAGACAGTTATAACTTAGAATTATCTCTTGGTACAGCTTATTTAAAACTATAGTGAGCTTCAGCTTAGGAGAGGACCTAAATATATCAATAGACAAACTGATATAAAATGTAGTGAATGCTTTGATAGAGAGACAAATAAGTTGTTTGGAAACAACTAACCATGTGGAAGACTCTGGGAAAGATATTCAGAGGGGATGTTTAAATTTATCTAGAAGGGTAAGTAGATGTGTGTGCAGGGAGGTAGGAGTCGGGAAGAGTATTTGCACAGAAAGGATAACAGGTGCAAAGATATGGAATCTAGGAAAGGCTGTGTTAAGACAGGTTAAGAAGTTCAGAATGGCTAGACGGAAGGGTTTATGAGGTGGAATGGTGAAAGCGATGACTTGGGCCAGGCTCTTTGGAGCTTTCCCTGCCCAACCAAAAAGTTTAGATTTTATGGGAGAGAGGAGGCTTCAAAAGGTTTAAAGCATGGGAGTGACTTGATCAGATTCCTGTTTTAGGAGGTAATCCCGGTGGCAGTTTTGAGGATTCATTTGATGGAGGAGAGACTGACTCAGGGGTACAGGTTGGATTTAAAGCTCTCTGCCCTGCTGGCAGCCCATGGGTCCTGTTTTTGGTTCAGAAAGTCAGGTCGCTGTATGCAAAGCCAGCCTTAATTGGTTGTGGTGGATTATTGTAAAACGTTATGCCTAATGTTGTGTGAATACCAGCAAAGTAAAATGGAAAATTGTGACTATTACTTGGATTGTGCAGGGAAACGAAAATTGACTTAAAATACTAACATAAAGATTTTTAAGATGAGAAACACCTAGGTCATTGAGCAAGGTTTTTTCCCATGAAATGTCCAACATTAATTTGGCTGGATGTGGCCTGAGGCACATACTCTGTAATTTGATGATTTCAGCAGTATGCTATTCTGTGACATCCTTCTGGATCAGAAAGTCATTATGGAGTAGGACAAAATGAAATCACGGAAACATGGTATTCTAAGAAGGTAAGGTCAAAATAATATTAGGAGAGGCATTAGACATTTGCATGTACTTCACAACCTGTGTTCTATCAGCTGGAGTGTGGGTACAGATGATGCATTTTTGATCGTCTTTCAGGAAATGCAGCGGTGGTCAGAAGGTGAGGGGTTGAACCTGCTGATTCTCCCCCACATTCACTTCCACTTTTTGAGGTTTACTTCATCTGCCCTTTTTGGCTTTGCTGGCTAACCAATTCCCATTCCATGTGCCATAAATAAGGGCTCCTAAGATAAATAATCTCACACACAGAACTTTAGACTGTTTTAGAAAAAGATGAGGGGGGATATGCCTGGATTAAAGCCATGAAACAAATCCTCAACTATCCTCACTAATTTAACAGGAAAAATAGGCTTTCAATAGCTTATTTTTATTAATGTTACATGTTTATTTAGTAGCATCCTCCCGTGGAGGAAAGTAGATTTGTTACCAACTGACAGGAGAGTTCACTCTGGACACTGGGTGTCTTCCCTGCAGGGCTGGTTGGCCTCTATGCTCTGTCATCTTCCAGAGGTTTCCTGATAAAGAAATGTGTGCTGGCCAGAATTGATCTCTGGCATTACTGTCAACGGCACCCATGATTTGGCCCACACGGGCACATTTTCCTTTGACTGGTCTGTAGCTGCAACCTATGCTTTCATATTTGCGGCATGCTCCATCAAGCTAATAAAGCAGCTGTTTATTATGCATGACATGCTCTGCAGCGTGACTGACAGATAACTGCAGCATGTGAAGTCTTATGCTAGATTCTCTATTATGCTGCCAGCCTCCCCATCAAATTCCACAAAAATGTTTCTTGTTATGGACCATCAGAAGCGAAAGTAAACTGTTTCAGGGTCAGACCAACTTGAACCCTGTAAAGTACTGCCAGATTTGAAGACTGGAGTGGATGGGGAGATGCTGTTTGGAAGAAAATGCAATTAAGGACATCAAACATACATGCAAAAAATAGATTTTTCATAAGCCTGCACATGTGGATATAGATAGAGTACCTTCTATAGAATGTGTGATTCAGAATGAGCTGGAATAGGCCTTTCTATAAGGTTTGGAGGCTGGTGAGAAAAAAACAAGGCCAGGTGACTGGCATTCATTAAGTCCTTACTGTGTGCCCAGTGCTTTGTTGTGTTCTACTGCATATATTATATCTCCGGTTCTAAAATAACCCTGAGATGCAGGGCTTTTTATTCCCATTTTTTTGGTAACATGAGAAACAAGCTCCGGGAAATTGTGTAACTTTCTTGGTTTCTCACAACTAGTACACGGTGTGGCTGGGGTTGAAACTCAAGTCAGTCTGGCCGCAATTCCCGTGCCCTTTTCACAACTTTTTCCATGTTCCCAGCTGAGTGGCTCCCCAGGGGAGGAGCTCTTTCTGAAGTCAGCTCTGGAGATTCTCAGAGAGGACTTGACAGGTCTCCAATAATTTGCTTTTTGGGGTTTCAGTGGTTCGATGGCTAGAGATTGTTCATCTTAACAACACAAAAGTGGATTTCAGTATAGTCTATTTCTATTAAAAAAACATATACGCTAAGTTGGTATTAGCAAATAATGTGGCAACTTTAGAATCATGTTCATAAAAACACGGTTATTTCTTAGGGTTCTGTAGAACACAGTCTGATAACTACAAGCTTAACATATTCCAACAAATATAACTGATTTGACATGTACGTCTCCCCATCTCTTCTTACCTTGAACTCTTGACCTTCAGTTTACTCAAGGTCACTCATTAGCTAGGGGGAGGTCTTGGCTTGTGAGTTGCAAGAATCTAGAATTTGGGCATCAGAGGCCTTACCCCTGAGAATGGTGGGCAGAGCTTGTGCTGTAAGCGATAGATTTGGAAGAATATTTTGTGGATTAGAGGCAGCTTTTCTGATATCCAGATAGATAAAGTTTCTGTGGGATAAAAGAGAGGAGACAAATCAAAAGAGAAACACAGAGCCTTGCTGATGAGTCCCCTGAGAAGGGTCCAACACTTTTTCTAGACTCTTGGGGCTGAATGTTTTTTCAAATTTAAAAATTGTATATATTTAAGGTGTACAACATGATGATTCGATACACGTATACATAGTGAAAGATTATTATAGTCAAGCTAATCAACGTGTCATCTCCTCACATAGTTACCATGTTTTTGTGATGAGAGCGCCTGAAATCTACTCTTAGCATATTTCCAGTATTCAATACAATATTATTAACTATAGTCATCACGCTCTGTATTAGATCTCTAGACTTGTTCATACTACATAACTACGACTTTGTGCCCTCCGCTATTCCCTGACTCCTCTACCGCCTGGTAACCTCTGTTCTACTCCCTGCTTCTATGAGTTTGACTTTTTTTTTTTAGATCCCACATATAAGTGAGATCTTATGGTACTTTTCTTTATGTGTCCGACTTGTTTCACTTAGCATAATGTCCTCCAGGTTCATCCATGTTGTTGCAAATGTCATGATTTCTTTTTTTCTCAGGGATGAATAATATTCCAGTGTGTGTGTGTGTATACATATCTGAGATCTTCTTTATCCATTCAGCCATAGATGGACATTTGAGTTGCTTTTGTATCTTGGCTACTATGAATCATGTTGCAATGAACATGGGAGTGCAGATATCTCTTTGAGAACCTGTTTTTATTTCCTTTGGATAAATACCCAGGAGTGGGATTGCTGATTCATATAGTAGTTCTATTTTCAACTTTTTGAGGAAACTTCAGAAACTATTTCCATAGTGATTGTACCAACTTACGTTCCCATCAAGAGTATACAGGATTCCCTTTCTCCACGTCATCACCAACACCTGCTATTGCCTATCTTTTTGATAGTAGCCATTTTAACAAGTGTGAGGTAATATCTCATTGTGATGTTGATTTGCATTTCCCTGATGATTAGTGATGTTGAGCATCTTTTCATATGCCTGTTGACCATTTGTATGTCTTTTGGGAAATGTCTTTTCAAGTCTTTTGCTCATTTTTAAATCCCGTTATTTGCTTTCTTGCTATTGAGTTGAATTCCTTATATATTTTGTATACTAACACCTTATCAGATATATGGTTTGCAAATATTTTCTCCCATTCCATAAGTTGTCTCTTGACTCATTTGGTTGTTTCTCTTGCTGTGCAGAAGATTTTTAGTTTGATGCTATTCCATTTGTCTATTTTTGGCTTTGTTGCCTGTGCTTTTGGGGTCATATCCAAAAGAATCATTGCCAAGACCAATGTCAAGAAGCATTTTTCTTATGTTTTCTTCTAATAGTTTTGTGGTTTCAGGTCTTACACTTAAGCCTTTAATTCATTTTGAGTCGATTTTTGTATATGGAGTGAGATAAGGGTCCAATTCTGTTCTTCTACTGATGGAAAACCAGTTTTCCCAAAATCGTTTAATTGTAGAGATTGTCTTTTCCCTATTGTGTGTCCTTGGCACCTTTCTTGAAGATTTATTGACAATAAATGCATGGATTTATTTCTGGGGTTTCTATTCTGTTCTGTTGGTCTATACATCTGTATTTATGCCGGTACCATGCTGTTGTGATTACTATAGTTTTGTAGTATATTGAAATCAGGTAGTGTGGTGCTGCCAATTTTGCTCTTTTGCTCAAAGTTGCTTTGGGTATTTGTGATCTTTTGTGGTTCCGTATGAATTTTGAGATTGTTTCCTCTGTGTCTGTGAAAAATGCCATCTGAATTTAGAAAGGGATTGAGTCGAATCTGCAAATTGCTTTGGGAAGTATGGATATTTTAATAATATTAATTCTTCCAATCCATGAACACAGGATAGCTTTACATTTACTTGTGTCTTCTTTAATTTCCTTCATCAATTTTTATAATTTTCAATATGTAGATCTGCTTGGTTAAATTTATTCCTAAGTATGTGATTTCTTTATGCTATTGTAAATGGGATTATTTTCTTAATTTCCTTTTCTGATTGTTTTTAGTGCATAGAAATGCAGCTGATTTTTGTATGTTGATTTTATTCAACCTTATTGAATTTGTTTATTAGTTCGAACAGTTTTTTGGTGAAATATTTAAGATTTTTTAATATATAATAAGATCATGTCATCTGCAAACAGAAATGTTTGCTTCTTCCTTTCTGATTTGGATATCTTTTATTTTTTTCTTTTCTTTTGCCTAATTGCTCAGGCTAGAACTTCCAGTACTCTATGGAAGAGAAATGGTAACAGTGGACATCTTTGCCTTCTTCCTGATCCTAAGAGAAAAGTTTTCAGCTTTTCACTATTGAGTATGTTGTTGGCTGTGGGCTTGTCATATACGGCTTTTATTATGTTGAGGTACATTCCTTCCATAGCTAATTTGTTGAGAGTTTTTATTATCATGGAAGAAGTTGAGTTTTGTCAAATGCTTTTTCTGAATCTATTGAGATGGTCATGATTCTTATCCTTTATTAAGTTATATCACATTTATTGAACCATCCTTGCCGACCAGGGATAAACACCACTTGATTTAGGTGTATGATACTTTTACTATTGCAGTTGAATTTGGTTTGCTATTATTTTGTGAAGGATTTTTGCATCAAAGTTCATCAAAGATATTGACCTCTATTTTTTTCCTCTTGCAGTATTCTCAACTGGCTTTGGTATCAGGGTGATCCTGGCCTCATAAAATGAGTTTGGAAGTGCTTCTTTCTCTTCTATCTTTTAGAAGAGTTTGAGAAGAGTTGGCATTAATTCTTCTTTAAATGTTTGGTAGAATTCACCAGTGAAGCCATTATGTCCCGGGCTTTTATTTGTTGGGAGGTTTCTGATTACTGATTCAATCTCTTTACTCGTTATTGGTCTGTTCAGATTTTCTATTTCTTCATGATTCAGTCTTGGTAGTTTGTGTGTTTCTAGAAACTTATCCGTTTCTTCTAGGTTATCAATTTCTGGCCTAGGGAAGCAAAACTGTAACACGACATAGGCTAACTCTTTTAACTGCCGCTTCAATTCCCATTTTTCCCTAGGAGGCTTGCCCTGGGGGACTTAGCCAATGCTCAATTCATTAATTCAACAAACATGAATTGAAAACCTATCATGTGCCAACTTTAGGGGACATAGGGACCGATGAAATGTGGACGTAGCCCATGTGACATTAAAATCTAAAGAGAAAGATGGTTACCTACTCTGTAAAATAAGAAGTGTTATGATAGAGATAATCTCAAGGTAATACTGACATTATAGGAGAGTACAATTAATTCTGCTTCTAATCATTTTTTTAAAATTAAAAACTCTAGTTTGACCTCTGCTTCTTCATTGCATTGAAAATGCTCTTATGTGGGTCATCAAAGGCTTTTATGTGACCCACTCAAAGCATTGCTTTTCTGCCCTCAACTTACTAGACCTGTAGAATCATTCCACAGAGTGGATATTCCTTCCATGTGGAAATTCTCCTCTCTTGGCTGCTAAGTCGTTACAATCTCATCGTTTTCCTCTTTGTTTACCTGAGTCTCCTCCTTTACCTGACATCTAAAACTTGGAGTTTCTCAGGACTCAGTCATGGAACTTCTTCTCTTCTGTAGTTATATTTTTTCCTAGGTATTAGAATCTATACCCATGACTTAAAATTCCATCTATTATACTGCTGAATACTAAATTTCTGTCTCAAATCCTACCTATTCTTTGAATTTCAGGCATATCTATCTCTCTATTTCTATCTCTGTATCATCTTATCAATCTGACATCTCACTTGGTTGTCTCATAGGTACTCCAAATAGCACATCCAAATTTGAATTGCTTATTTTCTTCATCTGTTTTACTTCTAGTGCTCCCCATCTCAGTCACTGGTTCCATCCAATCCTTCAAGCCAGAGTAATGATAGTCAATTTTGACTCTTCCTTCTCCCTCGACCTCTATATGCAACCAATCAGAAAGTCCTGTTTCTTTTTTTAACCTCTAAAATATATCTTGAGTATGTCCACTACTCTCCATCTCCATTGAGAACACCCTCAAACAGGTCACTTTATATTTTACCTGGACCACTGTAACAACCTCTACTTGGTCTCTTTATTTTTATTCTTTGTCCCTCTAATATCTTCCACTTAAAACAAAGTAACTTTTAAAACACAATTTGCCTTATAACATCCTTGCTTAAAATATTTTGAACGCTTTCCATTGCATTTTAAATAAAAACTCAGATTTCTTGTCATGACTCCAAAGCTTTTCCTCATTTGGTTCTTGTTGATTTTTTGATCTTCACCTTGTGTCACTCTACTCCTCATCCCACTATTCTTTTTTTTTTTTTATTAATGTTATGATGGATTACAAGCTTGTGAAATTTCAGTTGTACATTTTTGTTAGTCATGTTGTGGGTACACCACTTCCCCCTCCGTACCCTCCCCCCACCCCCCCTTTTCCCTGGTAACCACCGATCAGATCTCCTTCTCAATATACTAATTTCCACCTATGAGTGGAGTCATATAGAGTTCGTCTTTCTCTGACTGACTTATTTCGCTTAACATAATGCCCTCGAGGTCCATCCACATTGTTGTGAATGGGCCAATTT